>NC_055957.1:48464041-48509041 GCF_018492685.1 Alosa sapidissima | reverse complement strand
TTTCTATGCATTTTCCCACATAATAATATTACATCAATTCCTCATTGTTCTAGCAGCCCCCCCCCCCCCACACACACACACACACATATTTCAATGTAACACTTTTCACACTGTACACAGGAAGCAGGCAGATGCCACTTCCTGTGTATCCGTGGCGTGGCGGTCAGGGAGAGACTGATGGTGTTTGTCTGTGCGCAGCGGCGATGGCGCTCCCTGATAGCCCCTGATCAGCGCTGCCATCTCTCCCTTCCCCACACGCCCAGAGGTGATCAAAAAAACACACAGCGCCCCTCCACGCTGTTCCCCCCTCTTTTCTTTTTGGAGGAAGAGAGACACAGAGAAGCGAGGCTGGTACAAAAAACATGAAGCGGCCATTAATCATCGTCCTCGGCCCCGCATGGTGACACCTCCGTCGCCACGCATCCCGGGCGTGAATTTGCTTAGTCTGGCCGCTGGTGGTGCGGGGTGTATCGGCACATCTCCTGCCGGACGGCCTGGCTGCCCCCGGCAGGCCCCGGCTGAGCCACACACGCAGCCGCGGCCCCGGCCTCCGGCGGCGCTTCCCAGGCGGGGGGCCGCGCTCACGCTGACCCTTTCCCAGTCTCCACCCGGCGGGGAAACGGATTCAATTACACCGCCTCAGCGCTTGGGAGGGAGGAACAACAAGTCACGTTTTCACACCGACACCGAGAGTTCAGACTGCAAGGCTCTCTCTCTCTCCCTTTGTCTCTCTCTCTCTCCCTCCCTCCCTCCCTCCCTCTCTGTCTCCCACTCTCTAATGCTCTCTCGCTCTTTCCCCAACCCCGACATCTTTGAAGTGATCCGAAGTGGCAGCCATGGATTTGAGGGATCATTCCCCAGCCAAAACATTCACTCTTCTTTTTATCTTGGAACGCTACAAATTGACCCATATAGCATATCATTACAGGTCAAGTGGCGTTTTTGACACATTGTACAATGTCAATATCTTTGTGACTGGGCCTAAATGAAAGTTAAATTTCACTCATATTGTACATATGCATTATACTTCCCATATGATTTAAATAGGACATGGCAAATAGCAAGAAGTATAGTACAGAGCTAATGTATAGAGATGTTGCCTTACTGCATCGCTGAGTATTGTTGGCAGAGACACAGTCCATATTTAATCAAACGGCACACAGCGCTTTCCATGCAATTTCATAACCACAAGATCAAAGTCTGAAGACAGCAGTCCCCCCCCCCCATTTAGCCAAGTGGTCCTCAGCTGCAGAGTAGGGAAAAAACCCAGGACTTCAATCGAGAGACGGAGAAAGTAATTTCTTCTTATCTTAATTGACGTGTAATTTGAATAATGGTCTTACACATTGGGACCTGAGGTCTGGGCGGGAGGTGGCCTGCAGCAGGGCTGGCGAGGGAGAATGTGAGTCTGGCGCACTGAGCTTGGACGACCCGCATCCCACCGTGGCAAACTGCAGTCCTGCGCAGGAATCTCACTCTCTCTCTCTCTTTCTCCCTCTACCGCTCTCTGATTTTCTTTCTCTCTCTCTCTTGTTGCTCTTTATCTCTCTCTCCCACTGCTGACTTGACACATCACTGGCCAATGATTAATGATGACATAATGCTTTATTTACTTCATGCTCATAACGAGACGGGGGGGATTTTGTGGGGAAAACATGAAAGGAACCGACAAATGCACACACACACACACGCGTGCACACACTTAGACACACACACACACTGGACTATAAACCCAGACACATGCACAATACACATATATTCACAGACACACAAACCCACACACACTATATAAACAAGTCTACAGTTGAGCCACCTGGAAAGCAATACGCTATAGTAAGATTTCAACTGTTTTGTTGTACGACTTGCTTAGTCAGGAAAGACTCGGACTCACTGGATACTATTAAAATAATCAAAGAGATTTGCTCTTGCAATGTTACCTCAGCTCTGATAACTGTCACAGAATAAGCTTGGAAAGTATATTTTTAATCTTGGCTGCAAAGTTAGTTTTCAGCAAATGTGATTAAAGAATGGCAATAGAAGTTCAGTTTTGTTGTGGTAAAACACATTTCAATAAGAAGAATGTCTTCATGCTAATATGAGGTGATAATGGATTTAACCATTGCTCAATCTAATTGAAGTAAATGTACTAATTAATTCACATTTCATGTTTAATAAGACGGCATCATTTGAGCCTACATTAGACTAAATTAATTATTTTTTCATAGATTGTTCGGTTCGTCCATTCTTGATTCGAAACAGTGTTGTGCACTGGAAATCAAATGCTACTATGTATTTATTTTTTGGTCACACTTAACTTGGATCTATAGATTGCTCAGATTATCAACAAACTTTTGATTCTCTGTTAACTACAATTTATGGTCAAGGTTAAGGTTAGGGCTTGGATTTGGTTAAGATAATATTCAGTAACTGTTGTGTTCAACAACAATTTTGCATACTAAATATATTATTACATTATAATAAAAAACACTTTTACAACAAGTTTTGTGTGATATTATCTGAATATTAATTTGTCTTTTCTGGTTCATGGGAAGTGCAGTATGCCTCTCTCATAATACATCATAATTTTCCCTTTATGAAGTATTATGGAGCTTCTGTGTATTTTTCTTTAGGACATACACTTGAAAGAACGTGATCTTTGCCCTTCTCTATTGTATTATGGTGGCATGATTTTGAGAGGCTAAAGCAGTCTTCATCGTTGGACTGCTTCCACTGCCAACAAAAATAAACAAGTCAACTCATCCCAAGCACTACAGAATGGAGGGTGTGTGCAGAAGGAAAACAAGCAGCACTTTACTCTAGAGTTCTCAAGAAGCCTACCCCAAACTTCCATAGGCCTTACTTCACAACACTTGACATATTACTGCATGACAGCAAACAAAATCTTTTCTTTTACATCACTTGTTTGGTATGTTAGTGTGTGTGTGTACGTGTGTGTATGTATGTTCGCGCCTGTGTGTGTGAAAAATGTGTGTGTGTAAATATATACCCCTAGATGTATGGTTCTTGGGCTAGGTGGATCCTGGTTTAATAAAAATAACTGAGTCCTTTTATTTTGATAATCGTAGTTTTGAAGTTCAATAGCTATTTTACTTTACAGAGTACATCATGCAAGATGGTTTATTTGAAACAGGTATTTTATTTTTTACAATTACTTTTAATTTTCAGTTAATACCATCTTTGCTCTAACAAAAGCGACACCCTACTCACCTGAATAGTTGTCTGACACATCGTATGTCTGTCTGGCATGTGTGAATGTTTCAAGCTCATGTATGCTCATGTGTAAATGTTTTGTGTGTGTGTGTTGGTGTTGGGGACCGCCAGCGACGCTGCTACCCGTCCTGGGTGGGTGCTGTGCCCGTGAGCCGCCCCAGCTCTGTCTGCGCTGGTGTGGGTCTACAACACCCCCATCAGCACCACCCCGCTTCAGCACCTCCCGGGCTCCGGCGTGTTTCTGCCGCACCGCTGCTCACACACACTACGCCGGACAGGCGGACAGGGGCAACGCCAGCCCTATCAAGATTCCTTCCTCTTTCTCATGAAAGGGCAAATATTTTGTCAGGGCAGGGAGCGCTGGAGATGGAAACGGGTGAGGGCCCGGAGGTGGGATGGGCCCCCGAGGCCCCCATTCCAGCCAGCTGTGTGAAGGTGTACCCAGACTGCACTTCATCTTCGGGCCCCGCTATGCGGGCCATAAAAGGGGAGGCGGCTCCTGTCTTTCTCGTGCAAGCCCTCAGAATCTGACAGGCCGGTTTGTGTGGCGTCTGCGTTGCGTTCCCTCTTGCCACCCCCCTCCTTCTTTTTCCAGTTCTGTTCTCAAATGGCAATCTCACCAGCTTCTCACAAACTGTAGGTCACTCAGTGCATATCACTGTTATATTGATATCATACAGTGTAGTTGTTATGTGACTACACTGCGTCTGTTTTTGTGTCACCATGCATGCTTTTTTATTTTTTTGCATGGACGGGAGCAGGCCCTTGATACAGTCAAACTCTCCAAGTACTGTCATCACCAGGACTGTTAATGGAGATGAATCATGCCTTTTTTCCAGGAATGTTGTATGTGCATTTTTGGCTCTGTGCTCCCCAAGAGACATCCTGAGAATTGAGTCCCTGGCACTAAGTTTGCGTGTGTGTGTGTGTGTGTGTGTGTGTGTGTGTGTGTGTGTGTGTGTGTGTGTGTGCACTTTGGGGGGGGGGGAGGAAATCCACCCATCCAAAGAGCTTTTCCCCTCACCAACAGATCCTGTCACCCTCAGCCGCTCTCAACTCCACGTCCTGCACAATGGAACACAATCTCAGCAGGGGCAAGCCTGAGGTAAATACCCTCTCCATGTGTAAGCACAACCATTCCACTCGCAGCACATTTAGGAATATTTCTCCATTCTCCATTCACATTGAGCTCAGATCAGACGATAGCTTTGATGTGTTTTGGATTGTGTGGAACCCAAAACCTGTAAAGATAAAAAAAAAAGCATGTAGTGAAGAATATGGTGCACTGAACGATTAAAACTCATTTGTGGCTGTATAGCTACCCTCCTTGTCAATACACTGAAAGCTGAAAGTGCAAAGCAGTTAGCATGTTAGCACTGAGTAGAGATTGTTGTGACTTGTGTCTGACAGCTCATTACTCCAGAGTGAGCGATGACAAAAGTGAGCATGCCATCCAGTGAACTGAGAGCTCTGTGTCCATGGCACTAGAAGAGTTAATAAATAGGCAAGGACATGGGGGAGAAGAGAGAGAGAGAGAGAGAGAGAAAAAAAACAAAAGGAAAGAAAACTAGGGGAGGTGGTGGAGGAGAGGCCATGGAATATTTGACAGTCAGTTCATACAGCCAGTCCCCCTCTCCGAAAAGCCTGAAGCTGTCAGGTCCACCCTCCCCCTTTGGAGAAGAAGTGGAACACTTCTAGTATCCGGGGACTGAAGAATGCATGCGATCGTCTGCCTGTGATGTTAGATCTTGGCCCTTGAGTGGCGTGAGTGGGCTTGTCCCCACCCCAGTGGAATAAATGTTCATTTTTAGTGTCTCACTGTTGTTTACAAGTCTGCTGGCCCTCCCCTCCTCTTCTGCCCATGGAGAGAGCCAGATGTGTAAATATCTCTCCTTTTTCCCTTTCTTTCTCTCTCTCCCTCTCCATTGAAAATGCGAAGTGAAAATCCCATCAGATAGGCATTTCCTCCTCGTACAGCGGTGATCTGTGGAAGCGAGTGACTGCTACATTCTTATCTTATCGGCGGCAACAATCTCGCGTCTTGTCGTGCCCAAACAGGGAAAGAGAGGCACATAATGAAAGTGCGATTTCTTCCTCCACACATCCTACGTTGAAACAAGCATGCATGTATGCACACACACTCTCTCTTTTTCGCAAACATATAGTTTCAGAACAGAATAATATGCTTCATAATATTAATTTTAACACCTCCAATAAGCCATGTTTATACACTACACATTGTCTTGTAAACACAGACACACACACACACATACACATATACACAAAAGTTCCCCACCCTTCTTTTTTAACTCTTTATTACCCATCAGACTTGCCCTCTCTCTCTCTCTCTCTCTCTCTTTCTCTCTACCTCCCTCTCCTGCACATACTCTTTCTTTTCCTGCTTTCTCTCTATCTCTCCTTCCCTCTGCTCCCCTGCCTCCCTCGCTCTGTGGCTGTGTCCCAGTGTCAGGCTTGATAAGAGCCGTGAGGCAAACAGTGAGTGGTGTCTGGGTCTACACAGGAAGCGCGGGGCGATCAGCGGCGCTGTCCGTCAGCGCAGGGGCCTGCCCAGTGCCCCCAGCCTGGAGAACAATGGCTGAAGGGGAAGCACAGTCAGCCAGCAATCTCAGCGCCACTGACACTGGAGATAAACCGCTAAGGAAAGAGAGAGAGGGGGAGAGAGAGAGAGAGATGCAATAAGAACTTGAATTGGCACACACATGCACACTTACTTACACACACACATTATATTTTCTTGTACACACTACACACACACACTCAAGCGCTCATGAGGGACTATGAGATGGAGAGTTCATTGAATCACCTCAGGAATGTTTTAGATGGTTCTTTCAGCTAGGTTATGGCAGAAAGCTCACTTGTCTGTCTCTCCTTCCATCTATGGTATGGACACACGCACACACACACACACACACACACACACTGGACAGAGGGAAACAGAGGTCAGTGAGACATACGAGCTGTTAAGGAAAATGAACAAAGGTTGAGGGAGACAGAGGGAAGGAAGTGAGAAGAAAAGTGGAAGAATTTGTACATTAGAGAAAGTAAGGAGGGAGGGAATTGTGTCAGTCATACACGTGTGTGCAAACATGTGTGTGAGCACAAACACGTGTGTGTGTGTGTGTGTGTGTGAATGTGTGTGTGTGTGTATGTGTGCCGTATGCAAGTGTGTGGAGAGGCATATGTGTGTGGAGAGAGAGAGAACAGGGGGAGTGCGAGAGGATTAATTGCTCAATCAGAATAACTAGCGCTGGAAAGAGGAGGCAGGCCTGGCTAGGAAAATCCATTCTGAAGGTCAGCCTGCAATTAACCCTGCTACCCTCTGTCCTCTCCCACCCTCCACTCACCCCCCACTGCTGGTCTTCCACAACCCCCCCCCCCCCCCCCCCCCCCATAAACACAGGCAGCCTGCGGCCCAACACACGGGACTCCCGCTCCTCTACAGACGACAGAGGTCCTACTCCCTCCCTGATAGCATTTCCGGATCTCTGGTGCTCACTTCACCTCCCACTCAAGACCTCTCTGAGGCCAAGGAGGATATTAGATTTGCAATTGTCTTGTGTAACTTTGCTGTAAGGTCTTCCCTGCCTGTCATTATTGTCACACCATGCTGTTTATCGTGCCCTGACAATCATAACCTTTTATCAGGAAGCATGAGTTGGCACAGACTCATGTTACTTCATGCAACATTTCTTTCTTCCATTTACAGGCTTACCTGGTATCACCCGGCCTGGTATGTAGTGGGTGCTGTGATTTTGTTTTTTGCATATCATGAATTCCTAGTTGTTTGGAAAAATGCATTCTTCTGTTCCGAAAGACCTGTTTACCAGCAAGTGCAGAGTTTGACAGTTTTACATATAATAATGGCCATATAATAGAGACATGTGGACATATAATAGGGATGTATAGTGAATTGGCACATACTGTATGTTTGCATTTCTGTTGCTCAGTCACACATCTGTTTTGTACAGTGAGCTTGATTTACAACTCTTTGCTTGTCAACACGGCATCACCAAAATAATTAACGTCGAGCTAAAAAAAAAAAAAACGAGGGAACCCCTCAAGCCTCCAATTATTGTAATCACTTGGTTAGAGGCTGACGTGCCGCCCGGCAGCCAGTGTGTCGGCCCTGGGCTGGCAACCCAGCGCTGCACTAGCGTGTAGCGTGTAGCCTGGTGAAACTCGCACATTCCCGCAGTGGCTCCCATTACATGGCAGGAAATCTAAGCCCAATCATCCAATACGGAGTGAGGGCGAGATACTCTGTGAAAACAAACAAAGCACCCCAGCTTGTTGATTTAATGCTTTTGCAGACACGATTGCTGAGAAAACACCTCGGCGTGCCAAGGGGGAGAAATAACACATTCCATTCTCACTCATCTATTTGTGGACAATAATAATTAAATCCAAATTGAATTACTGCACAAACAGTAAGGAAGGAGAGAAAGTGCTTGAAGGATTATTGCTACGGTCATGAAATGCTTATCCAAACACTTGTTTCAGCTTCTTGGTGTGAATCAGGCATTCACCTGCTAATGTAACAAGGTATCTTTTTTCCTTTCTCTTTTGTAAGATTAAAAACCCCTCCTGAAATCATTTTCTGAGGCATTGATATTAGCCATTATGCAACTAGATACACAATCAAACAGGCATTTTCTCATGTGGTTGGAGTGAATATTTGATGCTCACAATCCTGTTGTTCATTAGCACCCAAAGCTAACAGCACTTCATTGCCACTCAGCTGTGTTGATCAACACCACTGCATTGGCATGCTTTAACACACTAATAGTACCTGTGTAACTTAACTATTCAATGGTTTCACTGAAAGGTAAACATACAACCCTGTTTCCAAAAAAAAGTTGGTACCCTGTGCAAAATGTTAAAAGACAAACCATCTGTGAATCTTCAAATCTTGTAAACCCATATTTAGTTGCAAAGAGAACATAGACAACATATCAAATGTTGGACCTGACTAATTTGACTATGTCATGAAAAATATGTTCTTATTTTGAATTTGATGCCAGCAACAGGTCTCAAAAAGTTGGGGGCAACAAAAGGCTAGAAAAGTTGTGAATGCTGAAGAAAACAACACAACTAATTAGGTTAACTGGCACCATTAGGTAGGTAGGTAGGTAGGTAGGTAGGTAGGTAGGTAGATACTTTATTCATCCTGAGGGAAATTTTAGGCATCCAGTAGTTTTTACAACCATAACACAACAAATACACATACACAGATATATCTCACATACATAAAAATCACTCACAGAATTTTTTTAAATTAAAGAGTTAAATATTTTGTGAAGTAAATACAAAGGTCTGGAATGGACTGACCATGTGATGCATTGACCATGATAAAGTGCTATGGTAGAGTGGTAGAGCAATGGTGGTAGTGCAAAAGTGAACAGTGCAGGGATTAAACAGTAGAATAGCTTTGCTATATTATTAAATATTATCTATGACTATGAAAAGACAAGAATGTAAACATAGAATTGCTTGACAAACAAGAACAAATACTTAAAGAACAATATATAACAGGGGATAAGTTATAAGATGTAGATGTTATGACCACAGTCCAGATTGTGTATACAGTCAGGTGGACAGCAGACAAAGAGAGACAGGCTCATGCTGAAAAGTCAATTTCTCCCCTCCCCTTTTGTGTGGTACTGAAAAGTTGGATGGCCCTGGGGACAAAGGACCTCCTCAACCTGTCTATTGAGCATGACAGTGACAGAAGTCTTCCACTGAACATATTCGTCTGTTTATTGAGCATGCAGTGGGTGCCGGTCATTGTCATTGTCTCACGGTCCGTTTCTCTGCAGTTGTTGTGAGTGACTCCAGCTCAGAGGCAACAACAGAGCCAGCTTTCCTTACCAGCCTGTTCAGTCGCCCAGCGTCCCTCTTCTTAATGCTGCCTCCCCAGCATAACCACAGCATAAAAGAGGACACTGGCAATGACTGACTGGTAAAACATCCAGAGGAGCTTACTGCAGACATTATTGTGTATTATCACCCGGAGAGAAGAAATACTCTTTTCTGATTGGCTATTGGGGTGGCTATTAATTCTGAATAACAGGACAAGTAGATCTGGTAAAAAAAGTTTAATCACCGTTCCATATCAGTGCTTATGAATGGTAACTATAACAACCATAGTAGGACGACGGTAGAGCCTGAAAGCAGGCTTCGCAACAATGGAATCAACTGTAAACAAGCTAACTGTCCATGCAATCGCTGTTATAGGGCCAAAGAAAGTTGTCGGGTTCTTTTTAAACGGAGCCGCTTGTTTCCTTTGCGTGTTAAAGGCATGACTATTGCCTATAGTGGTAACCGGGTGATACCGGGATAACTGCCTTCGAGGTGTCCTTTTATACGGAATTGATGGACTTGGGCAGAGCTGCGCGTCGGGGAGTTCTTTGCCTCTTGCCTTCGTCCATTAATTCCGTATAACAGGACACCTCGGCGGCCTTTATCCCTTACTACCAAGAGGGTTACACTTTACTTGACAGTATCGACATAAGAGTGACATGACACTGTCATGAACATGTCATAACCAAGTCATAAACGTTTATGACTTAACGCTTCTGTCATTAAGCGTCATTCGCTTTTTTGTCGTAACAATTTAGGGTTAGGATTAGGATTACGATTAGGGTTAGGGTTAGGGTTCATGTGTCATGACAGTGTCATGTCACTCTTATGTCGATACTGTCAAGTAAAGTGTTACCAAAAAGAGCATACCAGATAGAAAGAGTCTCTTGGAAGTAAAAATGTTGAGGTTAGCCTGTGATAGCAAATCATGGATAATGTACAATAATAACTCTCCTCAATGTGAAACTATGAATAATTTGGGGGGTTCATTCTGTGCCTCAGATGGCACTGCATTAAAAACAGACCTGTTTCTGTAAAAGAAAATTAGTGGGCTCAGGAAAGCTTCTGATAAATATTGTCTATGAACACAGTTGCTCCAACAACAAATGCTCTACTATGTAAAGAACCATTTAGACATAATCCAGAAATGCTGAATCATTTCAGATGGACTAAGGTAAATTGGGGCAGCCGTGGCCTACTGGTTAGCGCTTCAGACTTGTAACCGGAGGGTTGCCGGTTCGAACCCCGACCAGTAGGCACGGCTGAAGTGCCCTTGAGCAAGGCACCTAACCCCTCACTGCTCCCCGAGCGCCGCCGTTGTTGCAGGCAGCTCACTGCGCCGGGATTAGTGTGTGCTTCACCTCACTGTGTGTTTCACTAATTCACAGATTGGGATAAATGCAGAGACCAAATTTCCCTCACAGGATCAAAAGAGTATATATACTTATTTTTCTGTTTATTATAACAATTATTAGAAACAGGGTTGTAAAATGAAATGTCATGGAAGGAGGAGGCTGTAAATGTATTGGTGAGGGCACTGGAGGTCTGGGAAGAGATCCAGGCCCTCTATCCTAAGACCAAGCATGACTATGGCAAGCAGAAGGTCACCCTAGCAGCGGAATGCCATTCCAGCACACGCCTGCCTGGGAGAGGATAGGCCAGGGGCCATCCTTTAGCCCGTGCGGACAGGAAGTTGACTTTTCTCTCTGCCACATGACATCACGCCCTGAGTAGAGAGAAACGAGAAAGAGAGAGTGGCAATTTATCAGCGGCCTCCAACATCGATAGAATCATAACATCCTGACAGGAAGATCTTGTGGAAAATAATCAGATGGGCTTTGATGAGCAGTGGGCCTATCTTCTGGGACATTGTCCAGTTTTTCCTCTATATGCTAACGGTCTGTCGAATCACAATGCCTTACTGTTTTGGTCTCTCTCTCCATATGAACAATGCATCATTTTCTCTGACCCTGCTGTCCAATACAAAGACGCATGCAGTGTATAATAAAGACAAACTTTTTTTGGTAGTCATATGCCACTTTGTGGAAGGCTTGACATTGTTTCCAGACTAGTATCTGTAAAGGGTATTAGGAGTGACTTCATATCACTATTATGTTTGCAAGGAGATAAGGCACTAATTTCTCGTCCTTTTGTTGTTTTCCTTGTGGTCATTTATGATGTCCTGTTGGCACATTGCCTGCAGTTGAAAGCTGAAGATAAGCTAATTATCGTCAGAATCCGAGAGGCTGAGCTCATGTTAAAAAAAATAATTGTGAAAAACAGGGATGATCATGTTTTTCCAGAGTCCATTGGTGTGCAGAACAAAGGTTAGTCCTTCCTGTTTGAGCAAGACATGGCGTCCGCGGCCGGCCTTTGTGAGAAACCCGGTGCGCTTGGTGGCCCTGAGCCGCCGGGGTCTTTGGTGTGAAGCGGCTTTGTCTTATCTCAGGAGGGCATGGACCTCAGCCAAGCCTGTCCGAGAGCTTCCTATTTTCACACCCATGCGAGCACCTGCCCTTACCGGAGCGTGACGAGGAACGCTGGCAGCCACACAATGGAGAGGCCCTCAGTTGCGGCCACGCCTTGAGCACTCCAGCCTCCACCTGTCACTCAAAGCCGGTGACAGGTTACCTGGGAAGAGGCTGTGGACTTGCTTTGGCTTTTCACAAGCTGCTTTTTTTAGTCTGTCTGGTTGACTCACTCATGTGCGTGTGTGTGTGTGTGGCACCCAACAGAGATTGCGATCTCTCGTCGGACAGGTCTGCATCGCTTCTGTTCTTGTTTTCTCTCTTTCTCTTTGCCTTTTACATCTTTGCAAACATCAGCATTAAATTACCACCATGTGAGAAGAAAGTATTTGTAGCTGTGGTTAATAAAAGGTCTCTTTCACTTTTAACTTCCCTAATCAGTTGGTCTCCTACCTTGGCAGCCAATACAAATACTCATGACGTAACATGGGCAAATGTAAATGTGAGAGTTTGTAAAATTATAGGCTTTAATAATATGTTGCCATGTCTCGTAAAATAAAAAAAGTTTATTGGCCTAGTTACTTACTTTTTTATGAGCACATACAATCAAATTGTAAATCACTCAGTTTATCAACTGTGGAAGGCACCTCACTCAAGACTGCAGCTGTACATCACATCTATCTGACATTGCAGTGCAACAGAAGTTGCAATGGTAACTGTAGGTAGCTGTGGGATATGATGAACACACAATCAAGACATGACACAATAACAAAAATATGATCTGTGAAGGTATCATTCATAGAGGAAACATACACACAAACTGAGAAAGTTCCAATATCAGCAGCATCAGTAAAGATGACCAGATAACTGGCCAAAAAACCAAAACGTCTGATTTCATCAGAGTTTGTGGAAACATCCTTAAGTCCTGAAACACTGTTGTGTTTGTCCTGAGACAAGTCCTGAAACACTGTTGTGTTTGTCCTGAGACAAGTCCTGAAACACTGTTGTGTTTGTCCTGAGACAAGTCCTGAAACACTGTTGTGTTTGTCCTGAGACAAGTCCTGAAACACTGTTGTGTTTGCTACATCTTCAACACGTGTCCTCGGCCTTCTGCACTAATTGATAGTTGTGTGTTGTCTCTGAAAATAATATGTGCAATATACAACTTCTCTTGTAACTATACAGTAGTTGTTTTACTTACCAGGTTTTTTTCATGCAGAAAAAAAGTCATTTTTAGTCAGTAAAAGTAAGTTATTGTTGATTCATGCGAATCTTGGATGACAGCCATGAGTTTGGGCTGGAGAACTATATTTGTGAGATCACCATAGCAACCCCAGCCACTGAAACCTGCACGTGTAGTTCAGGTGCTCCCCTTGAGCGCAGGCTTTCCCCCTCCCTGCTAAACTGACAAATTGTCAAGCTGTCAAGCTGTGTTCAGAACAAATTCCAAGGCCTTGCTCCGATTGCAACATGAAAATACATGTGCCATGGATGTCTCTTGGCAGACTGACTGCTGAGGCTGAGATGAACAGTCCTTTGCAGTCCCCCTTTGACCCCCCCCCCCCCCCCCCCCACCCCCCCCACCCCCATGCCATACACACACCTCCGCCCAAACACACACGCCGTATTACAGCACTCGCTTTACCTGCTGTCAGTAGAGGCAGCAAGCAAAGCCTTCCACAAAACCCCCTTTATGTAGCACACATACACTCTCAACAGCGCCCCCCATAGGCAGCATGCTCCACTCTCTGTGTAAACAAGGCAAGTGGAGACGGTCTCTGCTTGCTCGTGTGTTGCTATACAATTAATCTTTAGCAACACCCATTATTATGGGCTTATGCAAACATGATGTGCAGGATCTTACGGGTTTTACAAAAATAGCCCCAAGGCACTCAATCTCTGTCAGCTGCCTGATATTATACTGGCAATCGTTTTCTTAGTGTCTAAGGGAAGACATTATCATTCCACATTTGCAAATTATTTGTTTTAATGCATTTCAATATACGGAAATGAACAGACATAATGCATATAGATGGTAATTATCCATACACCACCACTACTACTACTAGTTTTAGTAGTACTGGCAGTTGTAAAAACATTTGTTGAATAAATAGTAGTGGTGATATCAGTAGTAATAACATTTGTGGTAGCAGCAAGATGTGAAGGGGAGGAGTTAAAGTAATGCATTTGTAGCAGCAGCCCAGGATGCACTGAACTGCTACCGTTTGGTCCTCAGATCTATTTCAAACATGGCAGATTTAAATATAGCAATTGTAAAAGAAAAAAAAATAAACATGCTCCAGTGGTGTGTACTACACAAGGCCTGAGCAGATCTCAAAGTTTTCTCCTGCAGTTTGATCCCTATGTGGGACTGACATTCGGCAAAGTAAGGATTTCAACTCTCTTTCTCTGAGTTGTATTTCTTGTTTTGAAAATGATGTAAGACTTTTACAGTAAAATGGCTCAATCACATTGTTTCTGACGGAGTCTCAGTGGTTTAGCAGGACTATAAAAGAGAGCTTTATATATATGTTGATTGTCATGATTTATTACAAACCACGGTTTACATGTGAGACCTATAAAAAAAAACACATGCATGCAATTCACATACATTAAAGGGCTGTCCATCCTGGCTCGCTGATGGACCCCAGATAGCAAAGTGTTATGTAAATAGCAACGTGGTGACGGCTTGTTGCTGTGTGGGAAATGACAGTGAGCGGGGAGGTCAAAGAGATCCATATATTACCAATCCTGTCCCCCTGCGTCTGACGGCCTCGTCTCCAGTCCGGCTCATTGATGCCTGCTGCAGTTGATTTACAGCACGCCCACTGCTACAAATCAGCCTGGCATAAATCAGGTCGACTTACACTGATAAGTCATGACTGTCCAGAATAACTCCCGGTGACCTATGTCTCTATTTATATCTCATCACGTCACGTGGACCTGAGGAATGTCTGTGGTGCCGAACTCCCTGACGGACACGAAGACTCCTCTCATACCCCCTCTGCCCCACCAAAATTACCCACAATTACCCACGCAGCAAAGGCCGTCATTATGGGAAAACATTTCGTATTCACAAAGGAGGTGAAGTAGGGCTTCTGTCAATGTGTTTATGTTACAGTGGAGAATAACAATGGCAGTGCCATTAGTCGTTAGATTCTTGGATTGGATTCTTTTGAGACTAGTGCTTAGTTGTCAAGGTATTTGACAAATATTTGTGTCCAACATTGTGCGGTCACACAGTTAGTGTTCATCGACTGGGCAGTATCAATGGCCTGTAAAGCCATTTACATCTAAAAATGTATATGAACAAATGCAGCACCACAATCATCACATTTGACCTGTCCATGGCTATCAGTGTGGTCGATCATGTGACCTGGAGTCCATTCAAGTTGGCCCGAGCCTCCAGGGGTCACCCCATCTTCACACCAAGCCTGTCTGCAGTGATTTAGCTCTCTCTCTCATGCTCTCTATCTGATAAAAGCAGTGTGAGCCACAACTAACTAGAGACATAGGGAGGAAAAAAAGAAAAATGCACACACACACACACACCCCGAAACGTGAAACACCTGAGGCAGTGAACTGAGAGGAGACACGTCGTTGCAGAGATACTTCTCCCGGCACCTCGTTCGTCTCGGCCGACGTGAGGACAGATAAATCTCTCTCGTTTTTATGGCATCTCCATCAGCGGCTGCAGGAGATAGGGCTCTCTCCGCCCGAGTGATGACTGTGAGCCCCTATCGCCCCGAGACTCAGCCGCCGAGTGTGGGTAGTTACATTTGACCTCTCGGCCACCTCTCATCTGCAGGCAGACTCGGGGCCTGAAGCAGTCCCAGTGCCAAACAGCTCATTTTCTTCCCTCCTCATGCTTAAGATCGTGGCTGACAGCTTGGCCCAGCACACTCAGACAGTAGATAAAAAGGAGTCTCACGTTTGAATTGTCCGCAGCTGTTGTTTCTACCTACCCTGCAGAAAACATTCATTCTTAATTTCCCTTTTTGCACATCAAGGCAATTGTTGCAGTAATAACCGTAAACCCCTGGATTTTTTTTTTTTTCTGGAAAGGTGTTTGGCGGAAAACTCTATGATGACATGGGCATTCAAAAGCTCCAAGTGTAATACTAAGAGTGGACTGGGTCTGGGCAGACGGCTTTGAGACAGTCCAGAGCTAACCGGCCAAAAGCTAATTAATCACCCTACAAGACTGAAGAGGATAAGATAACAGAGTCTTTAAGATGTGATTAATTCACACTAAAATAGGGGCCCGTGTCAGGCCCCCAGGGGGGAAGACCCGTCATCCGACCCTGTGGTCAAACAGCATGGTCCGGCGTCCAGGTCATAGGAACTGTGGCAACCAGGAGGGCATGGTCCCAAACCTCACCCGCCACTCAGCCCTGCCTATTATCTGCACTTCCAGTAAATCAGGGTGTCATTATGAGGTCAAACACCCCAGCATACTAGACTTGCGTCAACGCTGTTGGCAAGGGATGGACGCCGTGTCCGCCATGCGCCACATTCCAGGGCATGTGTGTATTTTTCTGGCCAGGCACACCCTCTGTGCTTGGACGCGTGAGAGCCAGAGCTCGGCCGCACGCTGTGGGATTTGTTCTCTCATCGCCGTCCGGGATCTTGGGGTCTGTTCTGGTGGTTGATGGCTGTGTGAGGCTGCTGGTGCAGAGCCACTGGGCCAGGCAGCGCCTGGGGGAGCTGGCATGCCTGCCGCTCCGTCATGCTTGTTTGCCCAGTTTGGAAGGTGTGGAGTGACCAGTCCCAACTGTCTTTTCGCAGCCTCCTCCTCCGCTGGTGAAAAACATCTTTGCACCTGCAGCACCTTCACCGTCACCTCAGCATGGTTTAGCTATGCATTGTGGTACAGTAGACTACAGACACGGTCTTAGATTTCATTACGAAATGTAAACAAAAATGCATATCACAAGTTCACAACTACATACTTTGCTGTCATTAAAGATATTGGAAGTTGACATAGATGTTGAGTTTAAGTTGTTTTCATAACCTACACTCCTTTATGTAGTTTATGATTAAGCCTTAATACATTATAATCCATCTTGTCACAACACAACCTTTACAGCAAAGCAAAATCTTGTGTAAGTCCCACTCAATAAATAAAACAACACAATGACATTGGTTCTTTAACTTATCTTAAAATAATGGCTTCAAACTCATTTTGATGATATGCAGACTTATAATAGAACTGTGTTTCTGTCAATACAGATGCGTGCCCAGAATGTCTGCTTTTGCACTATGTAGCTTTGCTATTCCGACCAGGAACATGACCCTGCGTGTCAGTTATGTTAATTGCAGTTATGTCAGTTAAGTTAATTGCAAATTGACAAAGCACATTATGTCACTTTAAGCTTTTTATTGTAGCCTCATCACCTCAGTTGACATTTTCATGCATGAACTGAATTGCCATTGACATCCAGGACCACATTCTCCATCTCACCTCACCAAACATGTTCACTTTTTTTTTCCCCTCAGCTGCAATATTGCCGTTGAGGTATCACAAACAGATCCTTTCATTGTCTGTGCTCTGGAAAGACGGGCCTGAACATAAATAACTCATATTCCCTCAATTGGTTTTTCAGCACCTGTCCACAGTTTCCATCCCAACCTGTTGGGCTTGTCTCGTTCGTCACGTAGAGCTTGCCATGTGGTGTGATTGGCATTTAAAAGTGTCATGATGTGCGTCATGCATGGCATCAGAGTTTGGGTGCCACACAATGGATTGCTTATCTACAGTCTGACTAGGCCTTATCGCATGTCATTGCACCAAGATAGCAAATAAAAAGCAACATTGATACCAAGCTTACCTATTTTAGATAATACATGTAAACATACCTGTACTTATCACTATCAACGAACGTTTATAAAATAGAGTTGTGAAGATCTGAAGAGCATGAGAGAAACAGAGAGAGTGAGAGAAATATTCAAGCAAGCTCAAACCACAAAGCTGTCCATCATCAGACAGCAGTTTATGCCTCAGGGCTGCTTGTGAACCCACAGGTATGTCAGCAGGATCATGCAATACACCAGTCTATAAACTCATATCAGCGTCACATCAGGAAGTGCAAAACATAGCTTGCTGTTCTATGTGCTTGTTTGTTTGGATTATTTTTACACAACAAAAATGTGTAATTTTGTATGAGCCGGTTTGACATCCAATCACTAAGTATCACAGATGGAGTTTCACATGTTCACCTATTACGTATGCAAACTGAACAACCAAAACAGACAACACCTTTGGCTATGAAAGTTGGCATATGGTCTGGTGTGCAAACCCACACATCAATCAGAATAAATTAGCACAACTGCCTTTTCTCTCCTTGACTTGAGATCCGTTTGACATGAGACACATCTTTGCATCTCTGTGCAACAACTGTTTGAGACAAGGGACACAGGTTACTATTGTGTGGCTTAATCCAAATTAGAATGCTTGAATACTACACAATAAATACCTAGGAAGGCTGGCAAAATGCCAGCCAACCCAGTCAACAGAATATATCAAAGTTGCATAACTAGTTATCTAGACGAGAAGAATAAGTATTTGCACATATTAACTGAGCTGCTAAATCCATATCTAACTTGATTTTTCATTTTGAAAATAGTAAATAAGGAACTGTTTACTGTCGCTACAGATTCACAGTGTGTGACGCCATCAGCCTAATGAGTATTACTGATAAACGTCACACCCTGTCATTTGAGTGGCTAACAGTGGGCTTGAGGCAACACAGTGGCCACACACCAGACATGCGCCTGGATGGAGCTCCCATTAAATCATACAACCTACAGCAGACACCGGCAAAGCATCTGGCTGACCCATAATGACTGAAATATGAAATGGAATAATAAAACATGGCAGGAGGGAAGGAGATGATAGCAGGTCGCCTGCCTCTCGCACAGCTGCTGTCAGCCTTGGCTCGCACAGCCTCGCTGCAGGTCGGAGGTCACCCAGCTGTGGCTCCACCCCGCTCTCCTGACACTTGCAGATGTTGGCGGGACCTCCGTGGTGTGGGGCCCTCGCGCCATCTGTCTCTGATTACGGCTACACAATCCAGCTTTATCGCCCTCGATCACATTCGGGGACTCGCAGGTATCAGCACGGTGGGATGTCGACCATGTTTAGAAAAAAGTTGCAGAGGATTGGTGGCATCACAGTCTTTGGTTGTCAGGACCAAGCCATCAGAGTGTTCAAATTGACCAGCTAGTTGATGCCATCACATGTACAACAGTGGAATCAGTAACCCTATGTTGAGGTTTTCTGGTGATTCAGTAGGGCTTGGGGTGTCACCTTTTGTGTTCAAAGGTAATTAAGAACCCCTTCCTAAAACACCTATACATTTACACCACCACCCCCTTCCAGCACCACCTTATTTTTAATGCTCTGTCCCGCAGGGAAGGTGATAAATCCATGCTTGTCAAACACACTTGATGACAGGCATAATGATATACTGCCAGTGCATTAGCAAAGTCCCCCTAGAGCACTGGCAGATCCATCGGGTGTTTGTGGTGAAGCATGCTAGTATCTGTACTTGTATGTCGAAACAGCGGCCCTACGTCATGTATTACATATTTATTTATTTATTTTTACAAGCACCAACATTATATAAAAGGTATGCCATAAAATGTATATTTGAACATGACCCTGTCCTCCTCATGCTCATTCTTTTTCTGCAGCGAAGCACTTGAGATGCGCCTGAGAGAAAAATGTCACACCTGTGGGATAAATCCCAGTATCCATAAACAGGAGAGTTTTGGGAAGGATTACGCCCCACACACACTGGGATCATTCACTGCCGCCCCGTCTGATTATTTTCCCTGGGTGCCTCGTTCATGAGCCCAGGCCAGTCGAGATCCCACTAGCACTTTGTGTGAGCTCCGTCGCTGTGCTTGTGTTAGGATATCCAAAAGCACTCCAAACAAGCAGAGCTTAGGCCACGAAGTGGAATAGCGCAAATCGATTCCCTCGACCCTCCCCTGGATAACGGAGGGAATGTGCCCAGATAGAAATACCACGCTGTCTTTGTCCAGTCGCTGCTCTCCCGTCTCAAGATTCCACATAAAGGTGAAGAGTATCATATTCCTGTTATGCAGATCTTTGGTCAGTTAAACTCAATACACACTATACTGATATCAGCCACAAATGTCTCTGGATTTATCGGTCCAGATCCTTGTCTTTAGATATTTTGTGATTACAGTTGAAATGTATACAGACACATTTAGCCCCAAGGAAAATATAAAACATGAGCCTTTAAATGAAATGTACATATATGTTACAGCGCGCTAAATTTAAACTAACTTATATGTTTCCCATAATAACATTGTGTTGTTTAAGATTAATCTAACACTTAAATTTACGCCCATGTGAAATCCTTCAGCTGCATTTATTATGAAGAGTCCATAGACATCTTGGAGGATTATGCCTGAATGACTGACAATTTATGCTGTCATAAACAGTGGAGTCAGTGTAAACTCATTATGTGTGTGCCTGTCAACTCCTCTCCCATGCCTCATCCCAGAATTAGGCCGCAACATGAGTACAGTAAGTGCTGCTTTCTGATCTCATCCTACAGTTACATGTCGGCATCAATTCTCTCTCTCACACACACACATTCTCTCTCTCTTTTATCAAACAACTGCAATATGCTAGATGCTCACATAGCAGACGATTCTGGCACAGACCTGTTTAGGATCAGGTTGTGTGGAGTCTGTTGCTATCTCCTCTTTATCACCCACTCAACGCACTCTCGCCTCACTCTTCATTGCACATGTTTAGTGTGGGCCATGTGTGTCAGGGAGGGTCCTGTGGCAGCATGTCACAGCAGTGGCTTGTCCACTTGATCTGTCAGCAAGTCCTCTGCGCACAGCTAGCTGTTGCTAGTTTTAGTGCTTTGATTTAGGGTCTCTTTTTTGGTTTATCTATAGACCGCTTTGCTCCCCACCTGCCCTCCCCCCTCTCCTCTCCTTCTGACTCTACTGATCCAGTTGGACTCAATAGAAAGACTTTGACCTCACACTTGCAAGTGTCTAACCACCAGGTTTTCACGCATGACGGGGCAACACTAGGTATGTGTCAAAGACCTCCTCCCAGTCACTATGCCCTTTTGCTGTAAGAATGAGTGATTGAGTTGCAACCTTCCACTCCCCACCCCCCAACACACACACACATAGACACTGCCGTAACTCCTTCCGGTCTGCTCAGACCACCAGTGTAGCAGTATGACAAAGGCAGTCAAGCCATTTGCTCATGGTTGACCAGCTGATCAGAGCTTTGGGGGAGTGCAATAGGGACACTACTCACCTTGGCAGGAAGCAGAGAGGCCGTGATGACCTAAGGCCTTGGCCCTAATGAAGGCAGATGATCTCCAAATTGCTTCTCATCTCCAGTTGTAAAGGCCACCAGGACCTCTCACCTGAGGCTGTTAACAGACAGGTGTTAAAACAACATGGTGAAAAGCCACAGAGACTGATCATAAAGACATCAGGCTCAGTGGACATGACCTGAAAGGTGAAGAGAATGAGGCCTAGTCAGATTAGACGTCAGATGGTGCATACACACAGAAATGACATGAGACAGTATCTTGGTTTTAACAATTAGCCTTTAGGACTGAAGACGTGAAATAAACAAAAAACAATGTGATTATTATATGCTCTCTTATTTAAGACATTTTGCCTTATGCTATTTTTATACTATCAAATGGATATCATAATGTGAAAGGCAGTTCAATCATTGTATATCAAACTGCAAATCTCTGCATATGGTAGCATGTAAATCTTTCAACCAAATGTTAACTCTATTTGCAGAGACTGTTGACATGCCAAAACCTCAAACCAATCATAAAAACAAATGTGAACCCTTTATCACCACTGCCATTGTGCATTATAGGTTATGAAAACAATTTAATGTATTCCAATCAGTGAACCTCTTGTTTCCCATACGAACAAGGTCGGCTGGTAGAGAATATATATTTTCCAGAGGCCTGTAAATTATTAAACTGGATTTGGCAGCAACTGGCCACTGTTGGTTGCTTCTTCCTATTCTCATGTTTGTCATGGAAACCCAGTTGGTCAGCCTTGTAACATGTGGAGGAGTGTTTATCCAGGGGCAGATAGGGAGGAGGTGGGAGGGGGTGGGGGCTACAGGGGGCTAATTAGAACTCCTTCACCAGCTACGGGACCAAATGGAGCAATTATCTGGCCGAGTGGGCTGATAATTCAGCCCAGTCATTTGTCACCTTCA
Organism: Alosa sapidissima; assembly: GCF_018492685.1. NCBI lineage: Eukaryota > Metazoa > Chordata > Actinopteri > Clupeiformes > Clupeidae > Alosa > Alosa sapidissima. Next base: position 48,487,204 of record NC_055957.1, on the reverse strand, counting down.
GGGTCCTGACTCACTGCCTTGGAGGGCAGCCCACTGCTCCCTCGCATGGCCCTACGTAACCTCCCATGCCCCCTAGCAGCATCCTAGCAACCAACAACATGGCCAGGCACCTGGCCGAGGAGGAGGCATGTTTCACGGACCGATGTCTGGCCTCAGGGTTGGATTTATGGCCGTGCGAAACTGTGTGTTAACTAATGAGGCTGTCTGACTATGACTATGGAGGGAGACATAGCAAAGGAGTGATGAATGTTCTGGCAAGATAAGCTTATTAAATTTACTGTAATCCAAAGAAACACCAAATGTGAGAGAATGTAACGCCGTTCTTACAGAGGCACTAGTGAGTCAATTAGTCAATAGCCAGGCTAACTCGAGTCAATAACAAGGCTAATTCGAGCTTACAGATGTTAATGGACGGAGCATCTCTCTGTTTTGTTTGAATGTCAACAGAAGTGACATTACCCAACATCGCTTAGAGCACCTTTGAATCAGTTAGCTAGCTAGCAGACACAAAGTCAAACTCACAGAGGGCCCCTTTAAAAATGGATTAATGGATATTAATTAATGGACAAGAGAATATTAAAAAATGGTATGGTGCACATTTTATTTACTTTGTAAAGTGTATAATTTTACCAAACGGGCACTGTGGCATGGCACATAGAAAATTGGAGGATAATGTTTCTTTATTAAGTAATAGCATTTTAATCCATATAGTGCAATAGAAAAGTAATGAACAACTGTCTACTCCAGAGTACAGCATGTAAAGCTCAACCTTCTCAGGCAATTTAAGAGGCAAAAAGCCCCTCACATTCCTGTGTGCTAATTGTGCAGTATATGTAATGACAGAGGCCTGCCTGCCCGTGATGGCGGTCCGAGTCCATGCTGCCGGGAGAGTGGCTGCTGCTCACGCATCAGTGGAAGAAAAGAGCACAAAAGTGAATTTATTTGAAAAGATGCATGACAGAATGGCGGACTAACGTTTTCTGCACCCCTGAACTGGAATACCTTCTTGTCTGGTATCAAAACAGTTTCCGTCAGCACCCGCCGCTGGCCTGGGGAGTTCAAACTGCAGACAGAAGAGCGATTCATTAAGGGGGTGAATCTCTCAAGGGGGACGGGCGCCCACTCTGTAGAGGCATCCTGTCACCAAACCTGCCGCCCAGAAAGAAAGTGCCAGGTGAGGATGAAGAACAGCTACAGATAGACCAAATCCTCTTGGGGCAAATAGTGTGCTTGTGTATGTGTGCATGTGTGTGTTGAGGGGTTGTTGGGGCTAATGTTTAGAGTGAAGATTATGAAGGGGATCAGGGACAAGCGTGTTGAATTTCATACTGCCCCGGCCGTGTGAAACATACCCCTGTGCCCACCAGCTTTTATTGGTCCATGCGGCGCTTTGATGCCGGCGTGGCGGCATTTGTAAACAGAGTTGTGTGCCCCCCCGCTTGCATCACGCAGGGGCCGTGCTTGTCTTGGCGCTCTGCACCATGGGGGAAGAGTTTACATAATCTGTACTTTCCTGTTCCGAAATATCCTCCTTGCCGAGCATCCTGGGTTTTAGCCTGTCTGCACGGCCCCCTGTCCTGGGCGGCGTGGCTGATCCAGGGAAAATAGCTTGCAGTGCTTCAGCAGGGCCCTGGCCAATTAGCGGAGTGCTAGAGTATTTTGGTGTGGCTTTGTGCAGTGGGCACGGTGCTTTCGACTTAGGTCAGAATCCTCCCGTAAATCTTTGGCTATTCGTCAGGACCTACAGCAACGACCACCTTTCGTTACCATTCTATCACAGAGAGAGAATATTCACCAAGCAAAATGACCTAGATTGTTTTGTATTTGCTCACTGACACAAACAGCTGTGCGCTCAAATATAACCCTGGTTGTCCATTAGTGGCTTGGGAAACATTGATTTGGTTTTCTTGTGTAGTAACATGATTAATAGTGACTTTGTGCTATGCCGAATGTTAGCAGCACCTTGGATCAAGAAAGACCCCTCTTTCATGATCTTTGCACATATATACATCAGCACGCATGCATGAATGAGGTACCTCATTTTATGACGGTGTTTCATCAAGTCTGGGGTGGTGGTCACACACTCCCTGTGCAAGCTGATGAATGACACAGCTGGCTTGGACTAGATGTGTGTGTTCTCTCTCTCTCTCTCTCCTGCTCTCTCTGCCTCTTTCTCCCTCTCTCTGTATGTGTTTGTAAGTGTATGTGTGTGTGAGTAAGTGTGTGAGAAAGAGAGAGTGTGTGTGTGTGTGTGTGTGTGAGTATGCCTGTAGGGTGGGGGGTTTACGCTGGCTAAATGTAGTCATTACTAAGTGCAGGAGGAATCTAGTTGGAGGTCATGAGCTGGATGCCAGACATCAGGCCAGTGATCACACTTACTCCTCTCTAATTGGAGGGACGTGATGAGTCAAAGGGGGTTTGGGAGTGTGTGGGGTTATGTGCGTGCCCACTGGGTTGTGTGTGAGCATATTTGAGACTGGTGTGTGTGTGTGTGTGTGTGCTTGTGGTTGCAAGTGCATGTGTCTGTTTGTCTGTGTGTGTGTGTGTGGCCACAGAACAAACCCATGTCCACTTCTGCAGCTGGACCCAACTCTCTCTCCCATGCTCTAGTTTAAAAAGGACAGACATCTGACTAAGCATCAAAAAAGAATCCCGCTGCAGAATGCCCAGTCTGGTTTAAGGGTGATCACCTTTAGCCTAAACTAACGTCATCCCATCCATCCTTATCAGATTGGCCGACGTCTCGTCCTCATCCCCACTGATCTGGGGCCTGTGCGGAGCTCCAACGCAGCCTCAGCCCCAGGCTCCAGGCCAGCCCGTGATGGCTGCTCCGGGAACAGTGAGAACATCAGTGGGGCCGGGGCTCCTGTCAGCTCCACTCGAGCTAAACCCCGCTCCACATGACGGCCTGATGGCTTCTGGAGCGGAATCAGATATGTAACCTTTTTTATAGCGTGCTAGCGAGATATGTCAACAAGGCTTTTATGACTTTGAGAGGTATTAAACGGTTCCAGTCGCGACTCCCTGGTTATAGAGAGACTGAGTCCGGAGCCAGGGAACATTAATAGAGATAACTTGCCCGCCCCTTCAATGTGTAGCTTCACTACGGCCGACATGGAGCTGATTGAATACATGTGGGAATCGATCAGACCCATGTCAGACATGCCCTGAACTCACAGGATCTTAATGAAAACATATCTGAGGAAGTACATACCCTATCGAAGCTAAGTAAAGTTGAAACATACCACATATTTTAACTGTCTTATGTTATTTGCCTCAGTATTTGACCATAGGGGACATATTTTTATAAGCTGTCGTTCAGTAACTCAGACAAAGAAACATATGGTAAACCAATTGTGCTATAAGAACCAATTGTGCTATAAGAAACCAAATTGTCATTCTGTAATCACTTCATTTGGTGAATACACTAATTATGTAAATCCAATTACTATAATCATACAACTGTGAAAACTAACACCACCAAGGGTCAAAGTGATTACAGGCCAGAGCTAAGGGACAAATGGCTTTGGGGATTAGCATGCTCTCATTAGCATAGCACACAAATGGATATCGTTACTAAGCGAAAAAGCACTTATAGATGTTGTGCTCTATGTGTGGAGAATAAAGCAAGCCTTACATGAGGCTGCACTCCCCCAACCCACCCCCCAGTCCCCAGAAGAGACACCAGAGCTACAGGCTACAAAACCAGCTTGTTTGAACATTGGCTTGTGTGGGTGTATTCCGAGCTTATCCCCTGTGAGTACGATTGCAAGGGTGTACTCTGTGAACGTGTTCACTCTTCCTCTTGTGACAGGGCGTGTGTGTGTGTGTGTGTGTGTGTTTCCGTTTGTTTGTGGGGGTGGATCCTCTGTATACCCCTTTTATGTGCTTGTGAGAATGAAAAACCCAACGAATCCCACTGTGTTTGTGTGATAATGTGGGTGTGTAATAGTGGATAACTGTGCATGTGTTCACATCGCATCTATGTGTGTAGGTGTGTGTTTTCAATATGTCTGGGGCATGTATTTACAAATGCGTATGTGTGTGTGTGTGTGTGTGTGTGAGAGAGAGAGTGAGAGAGAGAGAGAGCGAGAGAGATGTGCCTGGTGCGTGGTTGCGGAGGTTATTTACAGTTTACTCGCAGTAGCTCCAGTACAGGCAGGATTACTCTCCCAGCTCTCTGCCAGCACAGCCTGTGGGGAACCTCTCTGTGATTTCCTGCACCAAAGATGTCGGAAATGCCTCAACGGCTGAGACTAATAAATAAATACAATCATTATGTGTGCAGGAATCAGGGCCTTTTTTTGGAGCAGACCTGCCGTCTTACTGGCCTAACCTTTGCACCCCTTGTTGTCGTCATCGTTATCCTGCTGGGAAATATATAAAGCAGAGAACAGTGCATTCCTCACTTTGAGTATGAACACAGGGTTTTCTGAAAACGCTCATGTAATATATCAGTACGTGCTTCAGTATTTATAGTACATGACTTCACTGTATGTTCCCTTTGAGAGAGGTTGTTATGTATGGGGACTGCTCATAAATCTGTCATAAATAGTACTCTAAAATCACTCAGTAGTCGGACTATGTCTCCAGGACACGGGCATGCTTGTAAGCAGTGGGGCCATCTCATCATTCCGGTTTTTAAGTTCTGTTTTTGTTTTTTTTGTTTGTCTTTAGATATCAGATACAGTTACAGTTAAGAGTGACCGGAAGTGAATGGCAAAGAGAGATTGGGGTGGGATTGGGAAATGGCCAGGGGCTGGATTAGAACCCAGGTCCCTGTTGGCAATTGGATCCGAATATGATATGGACTCTGCAGCCACTTTCTCCACAGCTCCTCCCACACCATTATTCTTAATCTGTATCACAAGACCCAGACTAGAGAGGTTAGCTACACTGTAGCCCGAGACCACATACTGTACGTTGTCTCCGTACAGACCTGGGCCTGTTGTGTGGTTTTACACCTTACCTCCCTTCCTGTGTTCCCCTCCCCCCCCCCGTGACACATTCACCCTGGGGCCTCAGCACGTGTGCTGCACCCATCCCCCTACTCTTCTCCTCCCTTTTCTTCTCTCCCTCCATCTCTCGTTCTTCCTTCTCTCCATCTCTCGCTTCCTCTGCTCACCTCGTGGCCATGGCAGGAGGCAAGGACTGGAGAGGGAAAGAGGGACTCAGTGGTGGACTGGTGGGGTGTGTGTGTGTGTGTGTGTGTGTGTGGGGCGGGGGGGGGGGGGGCAGTTGCTTTCAAGACATCCACATGACCTTGGAATTAGTGGAGCTCCTGGGAAGGAGCGTGCTGGGTGGGACAACATTGGCAGCTGCCGGAATTTTCCCCCCTCTCCCGTGTGTAAGATTGATGTGAGCGTTGGGGCTTTCGTTTGGGGGTGTGTGGGTGTGTGTGTGTGAGGGATGGGTGGGTGTGTGTGTGTGTGTGAGGGGTGGGTGGGTGGGGATGTTCAGCAGGGTTAGCACCGGGTAGGGGAGGAGTGCTCCACACTGTAACCACTGTGCTTAACCCGCCCCCCCCCCCCCCCCCCCCACACACACACTCACACACACACAGACCAGAGCCACCCTGTGTGACGTCCCAGAGAGAGGGTCATTTGGAAACATGGAGTTCATGGAAAATCACTGTGTGTGTGCATGCGTGTGTGTGTGTGTTTGCGAGTGTTTACTGTATGCATAGATGTGTGTATGTCAGTGAGTGCCAAGAGACTCTTTATTTGCCCACGTGCAGCCCTCTCAACTAGGACCCAACTCTGCCCCCATACAAGCAAAAGAGTAGTCAGAGTGGGATTCAGCCTCACCCACCATCCACCCAGCCTCACCCACCATCCACCCACCATCCACTCAGTCTCACCCACCATCCACTCAGTCTCACCCACCATCCAACACCAAACACACACACACACACACACACACACACACACAAGCACACACAAGGCGGCCTCTCCCCGGGCAGAGTTGCGGTAGGTCTCAGGCCACCGCCGGGTGCCCTGAGCGGTGATCCTGCAGTGATATGTGAATGGACTGGGGAGGGAGGGAGAGTAATGGTGTTAGCCGCTGTTCGGCACCTGATGGGATGCTCATTAACGCTGAGCGAGGCTCCAGTTTGACAGACGGGGAGAGAAAGAGAGAGCGAGAGAGACAGGGACTCTGCGTCAAGGTTTAGCCATGGGTCACCTGACACCACCAGTAACTACTCTTCCGTGGCCATTTCCACTGCATGCCCCCTCCCCTGTCTCTCTCTCTCTCTCACACACACACATTCACACACACAGACACATTCTCACCCGTGTGACCCTCCCGATGACGATTCCAGACTGCTCAGCTGCTGGGGCCATTAGGGCCCTGTCCCATCGGTGGGACCCCCTCCTCCTGCCCCCAGACCCAGCTGGATCCATCAGGAGCCCAGGGGCCCCGCACTGTGTCTGATGCATTTTCACCAGTGGTGCCGCCACTGCCCCCTCTCCCCACAACACTGACCTGTTTGTACTGTATGTGTATATGGTGTGTGTGTGTTTGTTTCTATGTGTTCTAAGTCTTTCTCTCTCTCTCTTATTTTCTATATGTGTGTGCGTGTGTGTGTACATGTCTGTGTGTGTGTGTGTGTGTGTGTGTGTGTGTTTGTGTGTGTGTGTGTGTGTGTGTGCGTGTGCGTGCACATGTGAAAATGAGAATCTACGTGGGGGTCCTGACCCCTGCTTGTCACCGTCCTTCGGCACGATGTGGGTCCATGAGTGACATCATCCTGTAAATAACGGGGGGAAGAAATAACCGAGCGGCCTATGGCTGCTATAAACCATCCAGTGGAGGAGAGGAATAGCCTGACATAGACCAAATTGGCTGTCATCAACTGGCAGGCTACCGTGTGTGTGTGTGTGTATTTGGTCTGTGCGTGCCACATGGACATACATTCACGCTGCAGTGTTTTCGGAAGGCTGGATGGATGGAGAGCTCGGTCGGTGATGAACATGCGTGTGGCTTTCTCACATCGGATGTGTATTTATACTGGCAGCGCGAGGCAATTCGCGGCCCCTAATCCTGTGATTTTTCACGTATAAACAAAATCTGAGATTATGTGAAAACACTTTAGGATTATGTAAAAGCGCAATTAGTCAGCCAAAGCCCTGGCTCTGCTGCGTACACACACACAGCTCACCGTGCTTACGCTCAACAAGCCCCTTCATCTGGTATTAATTGAGAATCTTATTAAAAGTGCATTTTCTCCTGTGGAAGTTTGTTCCCCTTTCCCGTGACAGGTGTTGAAAAACCCGGGGCTACCGGACAATCACTTTGGGGAGGCCTCTTTTTCGCGGTCGATGGATCCCGTTCCCCCCGACTTTCTCTGCTTTCTACACTATTTGGATCTTGCGTGACCTTATGACGTGGTGTGGAGCCGGGGTGGGTTAGCTGGGTGGGTGGAGGGATTAGTGGGGATGGGCGGGGGCCGCCGGATTAATCAGCTCTCAGTGACTGCCCCGTTCCCGGCCTCTCATCTCGCGGGTGTCTGCTGAGGTGCCCGGCCGGACCAAATCCTCTGCTCATTTCTTGATATGAACTCATTTCCTTGCGGCGGTCCCGGGTTCAGGGCAGTGTAACCTGAGCACAGCTCGGACGGGGGAGCTTGGAGGGGGGATGAAAGTGTCCCAAAGCTAGGGAATTAACCCCCCGGGTCAACCGCATTATCCACCACTATTTATAGTTAAAGTTTAATTTTTGTTTTGTGGAAAAAAAGCAAGAAACAGATTAGATGGGTCACTGAGGGAGATTTGCAGTTAATTAAATCAATGGGTAGATTGACAAAAAACTAAAGAAGGTATAGTAAAATCCCACCAAAAGGTATTGGTGATCGTATTCAAGTCTTGTATATTCTGTGCCTGTAGAACTGGGAAACAACATTATTACTTAATATATTGTAGATATATTGTAGAATGTATTAATTAAGATCCACCAATAAATATTTTTTATATGAGATAAAGTTAAGCAAACCCACATTTTGAAGCATTGGCCTTTTATTGTGCCTGAAGGTGGTCTTCAGTGTGTGGGTGTGTGTGTGTTTGTGTGTGTCCAAACACTATTCCACGTTATGGCTGCAGTGGCCAGTCTGTCTCGTTCTTTCACTAACATATTCATGCTTCTTTAGACCATCAAATCCCAGTCGTCCCCCACAGGCCACAGGAAAGAGGCAGGACAAGGGAGAGCCTGAGCGGGAGAGAGTGTGAGAGAGAGAGAGAGAGAGAACGAGGGAGGAAAAGACAGAGCGAGAGAGAGGGAGCGTTGGAGGGGGCCGTGTCTGTGGGCTGCACGTCCATCCTTGGGCTCCAGTGTTCCCCGACAGACTCTCTGTCACCAGGGAGATTGAGTTTGTGTGGGTGGCACTGGTAAGATGGCCGCCGGGGCCGGAAGTGCAGATGTCAGGGCTGGCTCCCACTGTGGACACGCAGGACGCAGAGCGGCGCAGAGTGGACCCCCACCACCCTCCCCTCCCTCGGACCCCCAGGAGGGGCCCAGAGTACTCCACCAACGCCAAGAGTGCTTACAGGCCAACTCTTTGTTTTGTACATACACACAGAGAGACACACAGACACACTCTCTTACACACAACCGTTTTATTGCATGTTTGAGACCCACAGTCTTACAGACCCAAATGTTTCAGTTAAGATAAATGTCAACTTGTCTTTTTCTCTCACACCCAAACATTAACCCCACTCAGTAACAAGCGCACACACACACACACACACACACACACACACACACACACACACACACACACACACACACACACACACACACACACTCTCACATTGATTACAAACTATTCCCCACCCTCAAATCAGCCCAGACCTGTATGAAATATTGTCTCATTCACACAGACAAGCTTGCTCAGACAGGACCTTTGGCTGGCTATGATGCCTTTTATTTGTAGATCTGCATATGCAGTCCAAGCAATACAGTTCATATGAGACTACATACAGTATGATTAAGTACATAAATCCACTTGCCAGCCGCTTGGAATTTATATGGTGCACTGCAACATTAATTCTTAAAAAGAAGACCTTTAAATGCTTCATACTGTTCACATTTATAAATACTCTTGGTCACACTAAACTTGGGCAGTCCGCCCACAGATACAGATGCTCAGATTATCAACAAACTGTCAGTTGACTCTCTGTTAGCTACAATTTATGATTAATGGAGAATTCCGGCAATTTTTCACATAGATATCATGTTTCTCGATGTCTATGTTGGTAAGAAACCCCCCCCCCCCCCACCCAAAAACAATTGGTTCTACCTAGCTCGAGTTGCTGCTGCCAACTTCTAAGTGATTTTTAGTCAGCAATTGGGGAAGGGTGCACATGGATTGCTGAGCTGTAGAGTGAAATAAAAGGCCAAACAAGGAGATCTCCTTCCTTTAAGCTGAATATTAACCAGACAGATTCAGTCAGGACCTGCTGAATTCCCCCTGCATGTCAGAGTTAATGCGGTGTTGAGATTACTCCTCTGCAGGCCTCCTGCTATTTCAACTCCACTGGCAGCTCTTCTGAAGTTCCATCATTTTCAATAGTCCACAGGAGTTTCACCGCAACACAGTTGCGCAACATGCGGAGGTCTGGCAAAACCTACCCACACATGCTGACTCACACACACACACACACACACACACACACACACACACACACACACACACACACACACACACACTCTTTCTCTGACTCATGGATGTGCGCACACTCACTCATTCACTTTCACTCAATCTGTCTGTCTTCCTCATACATGTAGATGTACACACACGCACACACACACAAATGCACACAAGGCCCAACCCAACCCACACTCATCCGGACCAACTCTAAATTGAATTAAAACTATATTTCACAATATATTTAGCAAGAGCATTAACAGATGCATCATTGTCTTTATATGCTCAGAGTATTACAGTTTGCCTGAAACATGATGACTGGGGATATAGAAGCTGTGCTCCTGAAAGTGGGCTAGGGGTAACATTCTTAGACCCTACAAACTAATAATTGAACACAATGCTACTGCATTCAAAAGTGATCATGTTTTGTCTATGCTATTAGTCTATGGTCTCTTGTATCAGTATTGTACCTTGTGATCTTGCCACAAAGTAGGACTTCATGGTTTCTAATAGTGAAAGGCTCTGTGAGAAAATGATGGCACAACAATATGATTGCCTAATTCCACAGTAAAATTCCATCAGACCTCAAATATAAAAGGCCACGTATGAGCTCCCTTTCCACTACATTCGCTATATGAATGTTATAAGTAATCCATAATAAATAGGATTTTTCTGTCCTTTCTTGTCTAATTCTCTTCTATTCTCTTTACTTGCATATTATTAAGAAATATAACATGAAAATATTTTGTAAGTTATTATATCGTCAGCGGTTGCAGTAAAACAGGCAAGTGTCCAGCTGATATATCCCAGTGTCAGCTCCACACAGCGAACCTTGCAGATAGACCAGGCCACTCTGTCTGCCTTGTTTATGAGCTGAGGCAGGGAGATGGAGGAAACGATGGCCATTCTCTAATAATAAACACGGGCTGCAATATCTAAATGCGTTTGAACTCCCACACTGCATGGCGGGGCAGAGGAAGCCAGACAGAGGCTGGCCTCCTGTGTGTGTGCGTAGCGGACCCCTGGTCGCGCTCGCCGGAAGTCCCACATCTGTTGGTGGTGCCGACACAACCGTGTTTATGTGATGCACACCGACTGACACATTTGTGACAGCTACTGACACTGTATTTCTCGCGACCACAAGCTCTTTTACTGCTTTACTGCTACTCTTTTTTAACACCTAAGATTTGGATGTTTCTAGAACTCTCGATCCATTTTCTAACACAAACTACCCATCACTACTTAGTCCAGCCTAAGTCCAGCTTGCCGTTTGCCCACTTAAGTGTGGCTCAGACTATTACAGCAAGTGCATAAGTACAATGAGAGTGGCTGCTCCCACCCTTCCTACTGGGCTGCGTTTCCTCTGGAAGCAGGCACATTAACCCAGGCAGCTGAGGGCCCTGAAGACGGAGAGGGCCTGGGGTAGCTGGAGGTCGTTGGGTTGCAGGATGTCTGCCCTGGAGTTCCGGAGATGCCGAGTGCTCCCAAAGTGGTGTCCCCCCAAGGAGTGGCAAGGAAGTGCTCCCTGAGAGGAGAGAAAGGGGAAGTAACAGCATTCTGTGTGTGTGTGTGTGTGCATGTGTGTGTGTGCACGCGTGTGTGTGTGTGCACGTGTATGTGCGAAAGAGAGAGAGGGAGCATGTGTGTGCGTGTGTGAGAAAGCGAGCAAGAGAGAGAGGGTATGTGTGTGTGTGTGTGTGTGTGTGTTTGTCACGTGTCGGTCTATGAGTGAGCCGGGCCATCTGAGCACCCATGTGTTCAGGCCTGTGTTTGGGTGTTTATCTGGTTGATTAAGCGTGAAAGTGAGTGAGTGAGTATGAATATGTATAAGCGATCACTTTCATTTTGCATTTGTACGCTAACTGAGCTACATATGAATGTAACAATGTCAGTTTGAATGTGTATTTGAACTGAGCGGATATATTAAGAATGTGTGTTTGAAACACAGACAGACAGATTGCATTGTGTGTGTGTGTGTGTCAGAGAGAGAGAGAGAGAGAGAGAGAGAGAGGAAGACAAAATATTTTATGCTTATGTGAGAGAATGGGTGAAAGTTGAAATTGTGTGTGTGTGTGTGTGCGTGTGTGTGTGTGTGTACTCCGCCAGGGTGGATAGCAGGCCTGGGCCAGACATCCCCAGGCTCTTGACCCACCAATTCTGAGGCATTTCCTCTGCACAGTTCACTCTGTCCAACCAGACAGGGAGCGGGAGAGCAGGAACTCCAGTGAACACCCACATACTATGCTCAACATCACATTTACTATTTGATTCATTACACCACCTCATACACATTCATCCACTTGGCAAGACACCTGTCAAGGATCACGAGAGAAAGAGAGAGAGAGAAAGAGAGAGAGAAAAAAAATAATGTGGGAATGCTGTAGATTTGGTAGGTAATAGTAAATATGTCTTCCTTTCAAGCAATACACTTCTTGATACGCCTTGATATTCACACTCAGTAAGCTATTATAAAAACAATACTTGATATTTAAAGCCAATTTGTAATCTAATTATGAACATAATACACTGGGTATACATAAATATACATACACACACACAGACAGACACACACAGACTTAAGTAAAAGTGCAGCATAACCCTTGGCAGGCCTGCTCTGCCGTCCCTGGTGCTCTTAGTAGAGGCTGTACCCACTCCCGGGCCTGTCCCGGCCCCTCTCAGCATAATGGATGGTTATTGGCTGCTAAATGAAGAACAGGTGACGTGGCGAATGAAAAGACAGATGATCCTCTGTTGTGGCGTGATAATGGGGAGGGCTGGTAATTGCTCCACCGCCGCTGCCAGCTCCCCTCCACTGCTCTCTGGGCCTGGACCCCTGCACGTGTAATGCTAGCCCATCAGATGTGCACAAAGGGGCTCTGTGTGTGTGTACAAGTGTGTGTATTTGTGTGTGTGTGTGTGTGTGTGTGTGTGTGTACGCGCGTGTGTTTGTGTGTGTGTGTGTGTGTGTGTGTGTCAGAGGTGTTCTGGACCCCCTCTCTCTCACCCAGCTGCGTGGCTGCCGTGCTCCATTTGCTGGCTGATGGACTGAGTGGGCAGAGGCAAGAGTTCACGAGTGCACACACACCTTTCCTGTTGCAGTGGCGGGGGGCCCACCTCGGCCCCTCTGACCCCGCGCACCGGGGGCCAGCACGCCAAAGCCCTCCACCCGCCTCTACACCACCCAACCCCTCCCTCCCTCCGCCCTCCCATCCCACGTACACACAGTCACACACGGCCTCCACTCACCCCAACCACCCCCACCCAGCCTCCACCTCCATGCCTCCCGCTCTGCTCCTTGCCCAGCAATTTGTCTGTTCATTTAGAATAGGACCACGCCCCCGTTTTCATTCTGTCCAGGCCCGTAACGCACTAAGTGCCCCCCACACCCACACCCCACTCTACAGGAGGTGGAGGGCCGATATGAAGAGAGCGCAGGCCACACAAGCCATTTTATTAGCTCGGAGTGTCTGTATGTGTGTGTTTGTGTGTTGTGTGTCTGTTTCTTTATGTGTGTGTGTGCGTGTGTGTGTGTGTGTGTATGTGTGTGTGTGTGTGTGTGCGTATGTGTAGGATGTAGTGAAGGGAGTGGAGAGAGAGTGAGGAGAGTGTGTTAAAATGTTAATGTATGTTAGATATAAGGGGTAATGTATGCATTACTGAGTGTCCCTATTTGTATGCAGATATACATTTTATTTACTGTATATCTGTACATGTATGTATGTATGTATGTATGTGTATGTATGTATGTATGTATGTATGTATGTATGTATGTATGTATGTATGTATGTATGTATATGTATGCATGCATGTGTATTTGTTTGTAGGTATATATGTATTTATGAAATACACAGAAGGAGTGTGTTTACATCACTGAGTAGATGGGGAATATCTACAGGCAAAATGTACTACTGTGTACTCCAAGTTAAACATTTCCTAGGCCATGCTATGTCATTTACAGTAGTAAAATTGCAAGGCTAATCAAGAGGATCATTTCACTTTACTGAGTTCCATAATGGATTTTTCATATTGTTTATATTTCAGCTCCATCATAGTAGGAATTCCATATTTATGTATTTATTTTAACCAGTGTGAGTGAGTTTAGCTGACCTCCTCTTTCTCTAAAACCATTTCTGTAAGAGAATCTGTCTCTTATATGCACCACACACACACGCGCGTTCATGCGCGCACACACGCGCACACACATACACACACATACACACACACACACACACACGCACACACACACACACACACACACACACACACACACACACACACACACACACACACACACACACACACACACAGACACACACCCCCCACCCAAAGGAATTCATTTTCTAATTTTCCTTGACTGAGCAAACAATACACGTGCCTTAACAATGTTGACATCTCGAATGCCTTCAAGCACAGTGGTAATGGGCTTACGATTGGAGGCCAGTCGAATGAACCAATATGGAATGCAGGAGCACTTTTCATTGGCCATATGAATCTCTGTCTTTAAAGGTTTCATGCAGTCGGACGTGTTCGTTTCCATAAAGTCTGAATCAGGCAACATTTAGTCCAGTAGATGAGATTAAATGACATGAGATAACATCAGCTTGTCATACTGCATTTAAATGCCTTCTGTTGAGACAAATTATCTTAATCATCCTACTACCATTTGGCTTCAGGATATTTATTTCTTGCTACGCAGAAAGATTGCCAGAGTAGGCCTACCTTCAAAGGATTGTCTACATGAGGCAAATGCTACACTGCTCATTTGAATCCATTTAGATGGGGTGATAGCATTAAGTCGCGACTTGTGAGCAACAGACAAGTATGTCATTGCATGGAAATATCTTGTCAAGTAAAAAATGGTGGAGTTGGTTCTCGACACCCAAGTTAGTTGTCCATTATAACATACTGAAAATGCATCTTTACAATGGAAACACCTTGGGAACCATGATATATGTTGTGGCATGTCAGTATTTTTCCCCTGAGTGAAGCCCAATCTCTCCTTCCCACGACGGCTCTTCACTTGACAGCACACATTAACTACAATGTCTCCCATCAACACCTCCACCTGTTAGCAGGGCTAATTGTTAGCCAGGTTAACGACGCGGGCCACAGCTTCCCTTTCTTTTCTCTTTTTTTCTCTCTCTCTCTCTCTCTCTCTCTCTCTCGGTCCAAAAGATTTATGGACGAGTCCTTTCTCACCCTCACACCTGTCACGCTCAGCTCGACATGCAGCAGGAAGCTCCAGCTGTAATCATTCATGGGACACCTCAGTGAGGCCTGCGTTAGCAGGTTTAGCGCCACTGTGTGCCCTCATCCCCATCCATTTGCCTGAGTTCTATGGGGTGGCCCTGGAGCCCTGACCACTTCATAGACAATATGATTTTCTTTCTCCTCGGACGTCAGTCATTACAGCCAGAAAGAAACAAGGAAGCGGTGGGCGGCACGCTGCAGTAAAACTAAATGTCCATAATTGCCGGTCACACCGAGACATTGTTTACTTTAATAACACTGATTTTATGTGCATTCACTTCATCTTCTTTTTTTTTAAATCGTAATTTTAATGTTTATTGGCCTGTAAATCTGTTACGAGGTACTGAGTCAGCACAAGCTCTGTATCTGTTGCTTTCTCCTTTCGTTGCGTTTGTTTTTTATCTGATTTAAGCGACGGCAGCAGCCAGATCAGAACGCCCAGGGCTTGCGTCAGACCTCACTACAGTAACAGTCCAAACTACAGTCACAGATTATTCTAAACGCTTGATAAGAGGGCAGTGATTGATGGGCCGTACCTTCCTCAGTGGGCTTCCTTTGTTCATTGTGCTTTTGACGCAGCCACTGACAAGTGTGCCTCAGAGTCTTACGTTAGTGCCTATGCGTATGCAAAAGGTACTCAGATCTGTCTGATATAATAGGCCACTGACCTAACATGGCAGTTTTTTTCTTTTTTGATATATCAATGTGTGTAGAGATAGTGTTTTTGTGTCTCTCTATAACTGGGATGATAGTTCGGGCAGCTCTGTTATCAACTTTATATTAAACATCTACTGTGTGACATTGTATGCTCCAGTATTTCACAATAATGCACCATGGTTCCATTTGTAACTGTGAATGATCTACCTTTTACTAGAGCTTTGACTTGTCCAATGATTAAGACTGCAGGTATACAGAGAGTGTATAAATGGATGACAATTAGTCACTGGGTAAATTACATAGTGGGTTAAAAAGCATGTTTTGTTCTCTGACACAGTACACCTAGCAGTAGGATTTGTGCAGCCAAAACAGGAAACCCTGGCTGACTGTTTTCACTTTTTGGAGGGGCACAAAAGCACACATTTGTGTGTTTAGAGTGCATGTGGAGTACATTGTGTGTATGTGTGTTTGAGTCTGTGTATGTTTCTGTCTGTCTGACTGTCTGTGAGGGTGTGCTTGGCAATGTTTGATACGCTATATTAGTCAGCACACATTTCACTTTTTTGGAGGGGCACAGAAGCACACATTTGTGTGTTTAGAGCAGTGGTTCCCCCTGGCTCATGGCACCCCTAAACATATCTCTCTCCATCCACGGCACCCCTATTTTTTTACTTTTTCATTATAAGCATTACTATGAGAAGGTGAGGTTTATATCATTTTTGTTTTATTCAAACTTTCTTTAATTCAACTCATTTAATAGAACTTTTGAAAAAATAGTGAACAGAATATATACAGACATTTCAGGAATAGGCCTTCAACTAAAGTGCATAAAACGTCTGTCCCTCTATCACAACTGTATTTTGAAATTTATATTATGGCTAATTTCTTTTTTTTTTAATGTCATTAAATTATCAAGCCTTGGACCATTCCGTGGCACCCTTGAGCATGCGTCACGGCACCCCAGTGTGTGTGTGTGTGTGTGTTTGAGTCTGTGTGTGTTTCTGCCTGTCTGACTGTCTGTGAGGGTGTGCTTGGCAATGTTTCATACGCTATATTAGTCAGATTAGTGAGTGACTTATGCCTGGTTTTGTGACAGTCGGGGCTGTCCAGAGGTCCACAGACGTCACTGCTCCATGGTTCCTGGGTGACTCCATCAGCAGTCCACATTCAAAAAGAAGAGAAAAAAGAAAGAAAAGAGGGAAAAAATCCTTCCCTCAATCATTCCCATGGACCGTCTGTACTCTGGGCACAAGTGAGTGAGCCCAAGCCGTGTCTCCAGTTTCCCAGGCCCCACCTAATGACACATTCTCAGGCCAGATGCCGCAGACATACAGAGCTGTGATTTTTAGCAGGACCCCTTCTAATGTCGGGGGGACTGGCGGGGGTGGCACGCTATTTTTAGCCGGCGCTGAAAGTTTAAATGCCTCTCCGTCACCCCTCCTCCGCCTCCTCCATCATTCTTGTGTAGTGACCGAAAAAGCGGGAATCTGCAGCGTTTCTTGGCCGCAGACTACAGGCGGACTCAGGCCAGACGCTGAAGGACTCGGAGGGCCGTCTGCGGGGCATGGCCGCCGTTCAGAACAAGATGGCCGCCCCCACTCTCGACCCGGAGAGAGAGTGAGAGAGAGTGAGAGGGAGAGATGCTACATTCACATTCTCTCACGTCACCGTGGGCCTTCTGTGGTGCTTGAGCTCCGTTATGAGAGAGGCAACTGACGACTGATTGACTGTGACTGCGACGGGCGACCATGCTGGTTTCGATCCTGCTGTGCATACATATAACAGGTCGTCCAAGAGCCCACGGCATTCCAGCCCACTATGATTCCCATACATTCCTCCCTGCCGAGAGAGCGAGATGCTGTCTGGAGGAAAGACACGCATGACAACCTGAGACTGTGGGCAGACGTGGAACTGTCAGGAGGTTGCGACCAGCCGAGCTGTGACGCATACCGAGGAACACATGCCATTTTAATGGAAAATAACAGACTGGAGAGGCACCAAGTCTCTGTGGATGGCAAAGGCTTGGAAGTTTTCGGAACTGACTCACATTGAAGCTTACCTCTTATGTAAATGCCTGTTTCATATCTGATGCCTTGATCTAAATCTAAATCAAACATGACCCTTCTGCTGTGGTTAAACGGCTATGAATAGATGGTAAAAAATGAATCAATCAGATCAGTTTGCCACATACACACACAGTGATTTTGGATACGGATACTAGCAGTAGGAGCAATAATGGGATTTGACGTCAGAAAGAAAGCCTTCTGCCTCTTGAGTTGCTAGAATGATCTAGAAGAGCCATGAGACTGAAAATCCAAGGGCAAATTTCAGTTTGAAAAATGTCTTTGTTGTGCTGAGCAGACAGGAATAACCATACAGAACGTTTGCACCCATTCAACGCTGTAAGATCTACTGGCAGTGACGGCTGAAAAAAAGCAGAGGAAGATGAGGAAGGCATTTGATGGTCTGCTTTCCTACTTACATGTGCATGTGTTCATCATGACCGTATAAAGACAAACGATGCCATGGAGACGGACCGGAACATCGGTGGGGGACTTTGGGAATACTGCTTTAAATGAGCGTGCTCAGTTTTTAGGCAGCTTCTGGAATGCCAACTTTCTGTTCTAATTTTGACAAGTTCCTGCTTACTTATGGCATTTAGTAGAAGTTAACTTTTAGTGAGGGCTCTCCAAAATAGAAAGCAGACCCAAGCTCACAAGCAGTGAAACATGCCCGTCGACTCCCTTTTTGCGATGCTATGTATAAAGAGAAGAATCATTACACAAAGGAAGTGAGGCATTTCAGACGGGCCAGCTATATTTATACCAACTATTTCCTGCTGCCAAGGGGCCTAAAATGACACAACACTGGACCCTTGGGTTATATCGGCCTCTGACGTTATTCATGACGGCTCATTGTAAGATTGCTAAAAAAATCCATGAAGTATTTTATACTTTTAAGGTTAAACCACCATGATCAGCATCACAGCAGGCCTGTGATGGCATGGCAGCTACCAACCATCAACTTTTACTTTGACATATCAGCCACAGATTAAAATAGATTATGAATAGAATTTGTGTGTGGCTTCAAATATGAACAAGTATTCTGTGTGATCTGCAATTATTTATTTCCAACTTATACAAATGCCATGTTTACTGTGCAGACCTAATTTGATTGCTGCTATGTTACTGTCACCTGCAGAACACATCACAGAGCAAGAGAGAATTCAATATTAGTCATCTTTTGATGTGGGCCTGCTTTACCTGTTTGTGTGATTTTTCACTTGACCTCTTCAGTTTCCACCTGTCCGCTTAAAATTACATTCATAGGATCCCCTTCCCGACATTGTCAAATGATTTCATCAAATGTTGATAATACATCATCCCTAAACCTTCACAAAATCAGATGCATTTCACAGGAGTGGGAGGAAAAATGTCTTTCACCAAAAAAAAAGAGAGAAGCCCATTTTCTGGGAAGCCGTGTTGGTCGGTTCCAGGTGAGATGATATTTCCTGCTTCCTTCGCACGGGCCCGGAGGAAGATGACCTCCCCTCTGGCTATCACTCACTGTCGGAGGTAAACCTATTTGGGAAGCCCTCCGGTCAGGCAGTCACTGCTCACCACCACAAAGCTCAGTTGGATGAATAATCAGGGTACACGTGACAAATATCTCATACATTCATCAAAACTGCTGCTCTTGTCTGCAGGACCACACAGCTATCATGGAAGCCGGTGAAGACCGTAGGCATTCATGCTGAGCAGTAGAGGTGGACGTGGAGGTGCTTGTGAGAGAGTGGAGGCCGGGAGAAGCCAGCCAGCCTCCCCTGAGCCCCATAGTGAGTTCCTGTCGCCCTGCTCCTCAGACCACCGCCATCGTAGCCCACGGCAGACCCTCCTGAGGGGGAGCCTGGGGGAGCACACTCTATTTTAGGGAGCTGTCCAATAATAATAGCAGGAATGTGTGTGCAGTGGTGTGTGAATGTGTGTGAGTGTGCATGTATATATGCATTTGTGCATATATATATATATATATGTATACGTGAGTAATGACTGAACACTGTTTGGGTGTGCGCTGAATGGAAGCATATAGCATTCAAACAAACAAGTATGCATATGCAAGTGTGAGTTAAAGCTTAGATCGGGCCCAAAAAATCAAGCCCGACCCTACCCGAGCCCGTGCACATTGTGCCTGAGCCCGACCCGGCCCGACACATTAACTGTAATTATGAGCCCGAGCCCGATTTAAACCCGACATTTTTTAAATACGTGGGCCATTATAACTGACGTTCTCAACTACAATTCCGAGCTGTTTGAGCTACAGAAATCCGTTTAGAATTATATTAATGAACAATGCAACGGAGGATGAAGAATGTAGGCTAAACTATGTTTGTTTATTCAGAATGGAATGGATTGCAAATGAATCCAACTCAATTCAATTCAAAGCAGGCCCGAGCCCGAGCCAGGCCCGGCCCGAGGATAGTGGCTGGAAATATCGGCCCGACCTGGCCCGCGGGTCGGGTCGGGTCAAATTCGGGCTCGGGCAGAGAATCTAAACTCTAGTGTGAGTGAGGAGCTTCATGATCATGTCATACCTTGTGCACAGATTGGTAAGATAATGGATATTTTGCTGTAAGGTAGAGTGGGAGTCTTGCAGTTTGCAGTGTCTCTCCCCCTCTCTCTCTTTGCCTCCCTCTCTCTCTCCTTCTCCCTCTCTCCCTCCCTCCCTCCCTCCCTCTCTCTCTCTCTCTCATGGGGCTTTTGCTCTCTGAGTTTCTCAGGAATGTTTGCTTCTCCTTGCCGGAGTCCCTCGGGGAACGTTGGTAGGGGTCACAGTCCACCCCCTCCTCCCCTGGGGCTCTCAGTTAACTGAGTTTGCATGAGATAACTCCCTCCCTCCCTCTCCTTCTCAGTGGGCTCAGAGGAGAAGGAGAGGAGAGGGGAGGGGAGGGGAGGGGAAGGATCCATCAGGAGCAACTCACCTCTCTCTCAGCAGACTAATCCCACCTCAGGCACTGTTCAACTTTCAACTTGTCCTCATCATCCTATGCCAAAGAGAGAGAGAGAGAGAAAGAGAGAGAAACTTTATTTGTTTGTTTGTTTGTTTTGGGTTAGCATCATCTATTTGTATAGGCTGAAAACTCTGTGTCTGTTGCCATTTTACCTATCTAATCACTAAATACTAATAAGAAAGCAGAATTATTTTTCCCATTCACAGAACTATAAGCCATTTCGGCTGTGGCACCAACCATTTAAAGTTTGATTTTAGTTCAGGTGAAGAATTGTTCAGTGCGGCCATATATCTCAACCATGGGGGGTGTTTTCATTTGAGCACTTAATTCGACCAATTCACGCCGCAATGTGTTCCCTCTGACAATGAGGGGAAATGGCTGCCGTTCAGCTCACAGTGAAACTGGGGGGCCGCAGGGACCATTTTATATGTCACCACCATCCTAGAAACCGGATTTGCTCGTGCGGCCGCTTGTGCGTGAGCACTGTGACGCCGCCACCAGTCCACCGTGGGCCCACGCCAGCGTCAGCATCAGCGCAGACACTTCCCCTGTTCCTCGGTAACCACTTGTTGTCAAACACAGGACTTCATTTGGTGCGGGCAAAAAGAGAGAGAGTGAGAGGCATATATGGGGAGAGCCTGTACGACAACTGACCAGTCGATGCTGCAGTCCTCCTCCAGCTACAGAGGACAGCCAGGAGAGGAGGGAGGTGTGTGTCATCTTAGAGATTAAGGAAGTTTAACTCTGCACTTAGTCATTCTATTTTTATTGCACAGCAGCATACTTTCATTTTCCACTCAAACCCTCCCCTTCACTCCCTCCCCCACACCACAGCACCCCACCCCACCCCAACCCTGGCTCGTTCCTGTCACCTACCAGATTTACCGCTCTGGTCACTCACTTCTCCTAACAAAAGCCGTTTATCTGCCAGGTGGCTCCAGCTAGTGCTCATTTGCTGAGGCATTCTGCTCTGCGACAAATCCACTTTATTGGCATTGCAGACAGGATTCCGTAAGAACTGGGGCCAGAGCCAGAAATGTTGGGAAGCTTTTTAAAAAAAAAAAACCTCACCCCCCCCCCCCCCCCCCCACCCCCCAACACTCCTTTCCCTCCCTAACCCTCTAGGTGCAAGGGTTAAGGCTGTGCGTCATGGATGGCTGGGTTGCAGCGGAGTGGAAATTACAAATGTCATATCAGGCTGTATTTCATTCACACTGCCTGGACACTGCTCGAGTCCACTGCTCAACTCCCACAGGCCCCAGAGCAGATAAGCACAGGAGACCGGGCGCTACATTATGACCAAGACCATCACAAACACACTGGCAGCTTATCTGTCTGAGTGTGTGTGTGTGTGCGTGTGTGTGTGTGTGTGTGTGTGTGTCATCATTGTTTTAGGTTGTGCTAAATTTCACTCAAAAAAATACGATGACGGTAAGAATGACGATAAGTGATTAAAAATCATTTGTTGATCGCGGTTACAAACAAATCAATATCTGTGTGGTTAATTGTGTTGATGGAGACGTTTAGCTCTAAAGATGGAGATGCTCTTGGTCACAAGTTTGATCATCTGCATTTGATCAGTTTCTCATAGGAAAAGAGGAATCTGAGGAATTCCTCTCCCTCTGATGCTCGTACATTCAGAATTAGAAGCACACAGAGACATCAGTGGCCTGAGGCAGACTCTTTCTTTTTATCTGCTCCACGGCCAAGAATTTAACTTCTCGGTCTTTTAACCGAGGCTTTGACCCTGGCTGGGCCCGATCTCTTTTCATTTAGCGTGCGTCCAGGATGGAACCTTGTCTGGTTTTGTTTGCTGTGTGTTATGTGTTTGGTCAGGCAGCCATGTTGCTCTAAAAGGTCAGTGACCTTTAGGATTTCTCCCACACAGCGGTTAGCGTCTCTGCCTCAGCTGCTGGGGCCACCTCTCTACTTCTTCAATCCCCCTCCTGCCCCTCCACCCCCATCCAGCGACCCCCCCTCCACACTGAGCAGCCTGGGGGGCCGTTTGAACTGAGGACCAACTCTGTCCCTTGGTGGGAGAAGTGGAAAAGCGTTCGTTCCCAAGGATGGGACAAGCAGACCGCATAGTGATGACATCAGGATTAGTTTAGGAGAGGAAGCATGGAGATTACTTCTGTTCTTCTGCTGATAAGAGAAGATAAGTACTTTTCCTTCAAAAACCCACATTTAGACTTTCATAATTACTGACACTGTGGACAATATTTATATCACCCCAATGCACACCTGGTCGCACATTACAGAAAGACAGTAGAAATAATTGTTGCGGGTAAGGTTTCATATTTAGCACAATGTCAGCCAAAAGCTGCCATCACCTCCTATGAAAACAGGTCACACAAATATGAAGGTGCCCCATGTCAGCTACTAAATATCCCCCAAATGAGCAGTAAGATTTGGTCCCTAAATGAGAAATTTCTTACTGGAGTTTATTTTTCCTCAAAAATACGAGACGCCTACAGAAAAGCCATTATTTATTATTTGCTATTTCCTCTGTGGAGCAGGACTCTAATGTGCATGGTATGGCCCCTTCCTCACTCTCTGCTGAGCCCTGCATCTTACTTCCATTTCACAAGAGCCATTTATTGCG
>NC_055957.1:48416541-48459041 GCF_018492685.1 Alosa sapidissima | reverse complement strand
AACTGTGTTTATTGAGCGTTTTTGGGGTGGTGGTGGAGATGGTGTGTGTGTGTGTCTGTGTGTGTGTGTGGTTGAAGGGTTGCTGTTGGGCTGGGCTGCTGCTGTTCAGAACCTGATAGGAATGGAACATCTTGATTTCATTATGGGGGGAGTGGAGGGGATGTTGAGGGGGGGCCTGGGAAAGAAGGAGGGCGGGTGGGGAGCTCCAATCATCTGCTGAATCAATCATGCCATCGGCGAGCACAGCCACTGAAAACTGGAACCCTCCATGACCAAAATAACAGTGTAAAAATACCACCTTTGCATGTTTACCATGCTGTATGCTCTTTAAAATGTAATTGGTATTGTTTTTTAACGACTATGTCAAGCCACAATGCCATTAGATTTTATTAGCTTGTTAGCACCAAGCACTCTAAATTTTATAAGAATGTAATCATGTTCCTCTGTCATTGACATGCATTATTTCACTGAAAACAATTAGAGGGCTTTGTTTTTTCCAGATAATCCATCGCTAAATGTGAAATGGCTGCCTGTTAAATGTTATTAAATGTCAAGAGTCTTTATCAGAAGATCTACATCCCATGTTTTGGTGGCAGTGTTTTGCAGCACACTGGTGCAGACAGAAACATAAGTGCGTGCGTGCGTGCGCACACATACACACACACACACACACACGCACACACACACACGCACACGCACACGCACACACACACTCACACTCACACACACACACACACACACACACACACACACACACACACACACACATGCATCATTGTTAGAGGGGAGAAAAGAGGTAGTGGAGTCTAACATTGCTGCTGAGGTCTGCCCTTGCTACCTTCCTGCCGTCACTCAGAAACTGCTGACCCTTGTCCGGGTCCTTTTCCCACAGAGTTCACATACTCTAAGCTCTCTAAAACACACACAGACACATGCAAACCCTCCCCCTACACACACACACACACACACACACACACACACACACACACACACACACACACACACTCACTCACTCACTCACACAAGCACACAAAGAGAGAGAGAGAGAGAGAGACACACACATTTTCACATTCTTTGGCTCACTGCTCCTTGTTGACACCCTGACTGCTTAGAAAAACCAAAGATGTATCATGTGTATGCAAACAGATATCTCTCACCACATCTGCCTGGAACTTTCTGTTGGATAAAGGCTTCAGGCACATCAAGTAACAAAGATATACCTTGAAAGAGAACTGAGGCTTGCCAAACGCCATGGTGAATTAAGCACTAAGCCATCCATGATAGCTGCCCACTGAACTGTTGCAGGAATAATACACTATATACACAATACGGAAATAAATAAAAATAAAATAAATTTAATTTGTAGTAATTGGTTAGAGCATGGTCACCCCCGTTACAATACCATGCTGCAAAAACAAAATAATATCTAATTATTTAGGTATTTGCTAGAGTCATAATTCATCGTTTGCGGTTTCAGTTTATGTAAATATGCATTTCTTCCTTCAGAGTCCAGGGCAGCATGCCATGATGATTTTCACTCTCACTGAGTGATTTACCATCTATTTGCCCAGGGTACTTCTATCAGCTCTCCACACACACACACACACACACACATACACACACACACAAACACAAACACAAACACAAACACAAACAAACACACACACACACACACACACACACACACACACACACACACAACACACACACACACACACACACACACACACACACACACACACACACACACACACACACACACAGGGCCTGTCTTCATAACAATCCATTTTTTCCCAGCATTGTCTGTGTGCCTCGCCCAGGTGTTTTGGTGTGTCATCATAACCACACTGGGCGAGAGTGATGAAACAGGCCGTTCCTCCGATCTGGCGACTCATAAAGCTGCCTGTTAAAACACACGGGCAAATAACAAACACGCCCGCTCTGCGTGGCACCACTTTCACGCGCTTCGCCGTGGCAGCACAACCCGACGCTCTCGCCCATTCCAGCGCAGCTTCCTGCTCCGCGCGCGGCCCTGTCGACCGCATTCCTGTTTTTAATTAACGTTATCTGTGGCCCACAGCGGCGGGGACATCCAGGGAGCCAGGGACACCGTGATACAGACACCTTCCTGAAAATGTTTGCTTTGTGTGCTTATCGTACCTGTTGAGCACCTACCAATGCATCACTAATGCTGCTCTCTGTGTTCAAGTGTGTGCCGAAAGTACATTTACACAAGAGTGTTTTTCAGGAAGACAGCAGCTTTAAAACTTCTGGGTTAGATGGGGGTGAAAGGGAGTTTGTCTGTGGGATAGAGTTTGTCACTTTGTGAAATAAAAATCACAGAGTGTGGAGGATTTTAATACCAACAATGATAACCTTTGGGATAATTGGTAAGCCATAAAGTTTCATTGGTACATAACAAGGTTGAAGTTGATAAGATGCAGTGAGTCTTTTCATGTGGATTAGGCATGGCGCGATTGTATCACGCATGTAAATGTTCAGAGACCAAAAGAAACTGTAAAAGCATGTGTCTCTGAGCTGTAGTGATGGGGACGAGACCGCCTATGCCGAGTCCGAGACAAGACCGAGTCTTTGAAGGGTCGAGACCGAGTCGAGACCGAGTCCGTTGGTTTTCAAATACAGTCGAGTCCGAGTCAAGACCGAGTCTTTGAGGAAGCAAGTCCGAGTCGAGACCGAGTCCTTTAGGAGTCGAGACCGAGTCGAGACCAAGACCATAAAAACATGTCAGTTTTCATATTCATGATCTAATATCACCCCAATTAATAATCAACAGTTAGGCCCAGGCTTGGAATTTCACCATTTTAGGGGCAAGGCCACTTGGCCTTCAGTTGGGCATATTTGGTGGGGGGCACAAAGGCCACATGTCAGGGCACCAAGGCCAAAGTTAACTATACAGTAGTAGGCTATAAAAATAATCAAAGTTGTATTTAGCCTATTCACAGCAGTAGACCTGCATCACTGTATGAAACATTACAAAAACATGAAACATGACATATTAAATAGAACTGTAAATCATCAAGGCTATATTTAAGATTTATATTTATTTTATATTTGGCCTGTTATGGAATCATGTATTGAACAATTTAAGCACAGCTCAGCTTTAAGAAACTCAGATAGCCTAGATGCATGCTTAGCATTTTTTGATCATTAAGACTCCTTTCACAAACTCTTACTCAGCTGTATATCCTCTGATTTTAATATTTACCTATATCTAGGCAATATTTGTAACATTTATTTTGTATTTGGCCTGTTATGAAATCATGAAGAACGATTTAAACAGATTTTGAAACCTAAAGACCAAAGTTGGAGACATGAATGTAGACCTTGCTGCAGATTACATTTTTAATTTAACCGGAATACGCTGGAACAGCTTACTGTACAGGGGACTGCTTTATTTCTGGTAAGGTCTGCTGTTTATTCTGATATATGGTTTGTCATGTGTTGAACTAAGAGTTCGTAAAGTATTCCACCGAGATGAATGGGTAGGGGAGATGGGTATAGCACCTTATGTAGACGTTATGATTAAATTTAATTATATTATTTACTTTTCTCGCGAACAGTTCACCACAGCAATTAGCGGCTAACATTGTTTAAAAGCTGAGAAAAAGCTCTTTCATGTGATGTGATACATGTGTCTGTGTGATGAGTAGATGAGAAGAATGGGTGAGTTTGGACGCACTTTCTGTCTTGCCATGCTGCTGTCATTTTCACCACTGTGTAAGACTGAATTAGTTTGCGCTGTGATGCTAAGATTATTTTGACAGGCTATAGGCTAAATAAAAATCGCTATTAAACGGACGCAAAGCAGAATATTGAAAGAAGGGGGCACCAAGGCCAACGCAAGGGGCAAAGACGTGGCCGCCGTGAAATTTCATTTTCAGTTTTTTTTTTATATATGAACATAAAAAAATGCGCTGGTCTCGAGGACTCGGTCTGAAATTACGAGTCCTTCTCTTCCCACTGTGGTCCGAGACCGAGTCAAGACCGAGTCTTTGAAGGAACAAGTCCGAGTCGAGTCCGAGAAAGCAGAAATCGGTCTCGAGACCGGTCTCGAGTCCGAGACCGGACTCGAGTACTACATCACTGCTGAGCTGATCCAAAGACTTAGGTACATTACTCATACCAAATTACACTGTACACCCTATCAAGCTCTGGGAATAACTCAATGACTCAACGAAATAAATACACTTGCAGTATACTCTCGTGCACTGAAATATGAAACTTGTTCTACATTAGTTTGTGAATGTGGATCTGTCTGTACGTATGAGTAATATGCTCAGCCAAGGTGGGATGGGATGTAGATAGCACCATAGCCAAGAACACAATAGCGCTAGCCTGAGGGCCAGGCCTATCTGACAATGCCTTGACACACAGGACTGCAGGGTCCATATGGGCGTGGGAGGAAGCTGTGTGCCTTCTTCAGCAGGCCTCTGTTCTCGGAAGAGCCCCTTTGAACGCAGCGGACAGCTAGTGCACTGGAAGTGTAGGAAACAGGTGCTCCGTAGCTCAAGCTGCTCCCTCCCGTTTGATATCCTTTATAAGAAACAGACGCATACCACTGGATGGTCCATAAACGTGCCGGACCCAGGGCCTGGGAGACCATGGCATGTCAAACGCCCCACTCTCACCGCAGAGGGAGAGAGAGAGAGACAGAGAGACAGAGATAGAGAGAGAGAGAGAGAGAGAGAGAGAGAGAGAGAGAGTGGAAGAGAGAGTGAGAGAGAGAAAGAGAACACACAAGACCCCTACCACAGAGGTCATCTCCTCGCTTGCTCACCAGGCCTCCAAGGGCTCGCTCACTCATCACAGTAGAAAATGAACACATACATCATACGCTGACACAAACATGGGAACGGAGCAAAACACAAATTGAATCTGTATGGTATTGGTTACGGTATTGGTTACTAAATGAGGAGTTAGATATGGATGAAGGAAAACTGTACACAACAGAAAGGGCACGTGTGGCGGGAATATGTTATAATGTAATACACAGGGTCTTGTTCGGTTCACTGATTTATTGGCCAGATGAGGCTAAGCAGGATCAAGAGAGGTCTCAAGAGAGTACTACGTTGTACAGTTGCTATGGGTTGAAATAAAGGGAAGAAGTTTGGCCACAAGACTTAGTGCATATTTTATGGCAGGAGAGAGGACCGCAGGCCAATTTACCAATCTGGGCTTCTGCACTTGGCAACAAATGACACACCTAAGTTTAGTTGAAGGGACTCCAGTTACAGTGGAGACGTTGAACATGGTGTCCCCGAGGCTTGGGGAGGCTCACCTGAAGGGCCACTGCAAGGGACTTGCTGTTTGTTTTTTGGCCTGTATGAGTGTATCAGCATGAGTACAGGGTCACTGACCGCTGTTGCTGACTCTGGGGAAATGTGTCCATGTTCTCTCTCTCTCTCTCTCTCTCTCTCTCTCTCTCTTTCTTACAAACACACACATACATACACAACGAATGATGTTTATATGCACACACACACACACACACACACACACACACACACACACACACACACACACACACACACACACACACACACACACACACACACACTGATTGAAATTAATGTACACACAAGCACATGAAGTGTACACACCACACACACAAACCCATGTTCTCAACCACATACACTTAAATACACACACACACACACACACACACACACACACACACACACACACACACACACACACACACACACACACAAAGGTCCATGTTCACACCCACATACAACACACACACAGAGACACATCTGGAAGCAGATACATCACCGCATAAGGATGGCTTTCTCACGCACTGCCGCCACATTTGACCACCGCCCTGAACGAAGCGACGCAGACGCAATAAAAATAAATCGCCCCTGACGATGTGTTAATCCACTCTGACAAAGCGTCTCGGGTCCGAATTAACTTGTCATATTTTATTGCCAAACTGACACCTGTTTATAATAGGGGGTTAGTGGTGACTTATGCCTGTGTTATTGTAGCCCACTCCCAGAATGTGCTCAAGTGGACACATACTACTGGTCTCAGATCAGACGAACGAGTGACCCAGTGCTTGACCTTCACTGGCACATGTTTGCAGCGGGGTACAACATGTATAAAAACTGATCCTGATACAGTCGGAGGACTGTTAAATTATTACTATAATCACTTATTTGAAATAAACTTTGGTATTTATACTCGCTGAGTTGATTTACAGGGGTCTGCTATCTCATAAATAAGGCCGTTGGCTGTGGTTGTTGGTTACTCCTGTTCGCATTTAGTGGCCACCATCTTGAAGATCAAAAGCCATATCACATTGTTCTTGTTTAGGTTAAACAGATTTTCATCCAAGTTATGTCAGCAATAATGGCAAATTTAATGATACAAGCTCTGTGATTGCAGATTTTTATTACATCTGCTACTTTAATGAGAATATTAGATTCAACACAAGACCTCATTTGATGGCTTCAATATGTTTCACAATATTGCCCATCTTGGCCGTGTCTGAGGAGAACGGAACGTGTGTTCAGGCATGTTCTCTGCTCAATATGAGCTGGCACCGCAAAGCAGGGCCTGGCTGGTGTTACCGCGAAGCCCCCTTTCCTTCTCCACCCCTCCCTACAACACTTTGCTCAGGGGGCTGTGTGATCAGAATTAGCCTGGTGTAACGCTTGGTGCCTTGGCTCCGGTTGCGACAGACTAAACTGTGGAAATGCGGCGTGCTTTCTGGAGATTTGAAGCCAAGATGTCCGCCACGTTCGCTAATCAGATTGATTAGAGGGCTGGTAATCTGGCAGGCCCCATGCACCGTGCGCTGTTAGTGTGCCGCCCGTACCACGAGGGGCCGCCGTGTGTGAGAACGCGCTTTACAGAGTCCAGAGACGTGCATGGCCCTGCTCTCAGCGGCTGTACCTGCGAGGGCTCGGGTTCGACATTTCCCAGAAGGGTCTGCTTTGAATCAGCGACCTCGCTCGGCAAGTCTCCCAATCACAAACATGAGAGGATCAGAACTCGCACTACACTCCCCCCCCCCCTCCTTCTCTCTCTCTTTTTTTTGATCTCACATTCATGCAATTCTGAGGCGCACAGACTCGACTTCCTTCCATCGGACGAGAGCTCACAAACCCCCCCTCCAAATCAAAGCAGCTAAACTGTAAAATTGGCGTCTGGGCCGACAAAAAACGAGCGCAACAACAGGAGGTCTTTTCCAGTCCCCGAGTATGAATTCAGCACTTTGAATCCGACCTATTGAAATTACTTTTTCAAGGGGATGTGGGAACTGAGATAGTGGAGGCAGGGAGGGCAAAAAAGCTCCAGGTTTTTTAAAGGGAGGAAGCTCCGGTCTCAATGACCTTACTGTTACCTTAACAACGCGGTTTTGCGCCGCACTCTTCCTGGTCCCGTCTAAATGCAGCGCCGTCCCAGGAACTGGCCTTCCTCTCATTTCCTGTCTGTCGCCTGTTTGAATTACGCCCCGCTGCCTCTCCCCACTCCGCTCTGCTCCGCGCCATTCCCATTGGCTCCACATCCTTGGAAGGGAAAAACGCTCAGACGCGGGCGGATCGCTGACGGATGCATGCCTCCTCGCAAGCTCTGCTGTTCAACCAGTGAGGAATTCCTGTGCTGTTTCAGACCAAACGAAAGTCATAACATGGCATATGTGATGCATACTGGGTTGCTCGCCTCCGTCTTTTCTTCCTCCTTCTCCTGCCCCTCACGTTTATTTCAAAAGGGTGCACACACCCAAAAATTATGTTTATCAAATGTTTATCAAATGTTTTTTAAAAACAGTCAAAGTGGTTACTGTTTTATCAGGCACCTCTTGGGTGCTTTTACGATTTGATTACGTGCCTTGTAATGGGCATGAGACATCTAAACAGTGAACAGAGACTCTGTGAGTCAAAGCTCTGCAGTGGGTCCTGATGAATAACGCATAATATGGGGGGATGTTAGAATTGCAGAATTGTCCAGGAGAGGGGGAACATAATCGGCCGCTCCAGCCTCCGTTCAGCTGAGCCGGCGGTAACCTGAGCGTCGGCCCGGGCGGCTTGGCCAGACTGCGGCGATACATGGCATGACTGGAGGCGGGCAGGCGAGCTGGCTGGGGGACTGGGCAGGCGGGCCGGTGGGCAGGCAGCCTCCTGGAGACTTCCTGCTCCAGTGTAAACCAGAGGAAAAGGAGACCTTACAGTTGCGACCGGAGATGTAAACTGTAGTCAATGCGGTTTTGTATGGCTCATGAAGCTCTGAAATCCACTCCCCCCCCCCCCCCCCATCAACTCCCTTGCGAGGGCCTCCAGAACAGCCATCCACTCAGGGGATCTGCATTAAAATGTTATTGCTTAAAGCTCAGAGCATGGACACAGTCATTATCTCAAATGGGCCCTCGACAGGACTTTTTTCAGGAGCCCGACCAGGTGCCCGCCTGGGCCTGCAGCCCTCTGGGCTCCAACACACAGGAGAGACGAGGGGGCGAGAAACAGACCCAGCAGCCGTGGTTAATTTTGGGAAGTGTGAGAGCGGAGATTGGTGAAAGGCTCCACGCTTACGCCCAACTTGTAGATGTTATCGCTTAACCTGAGCACATGTGCGTGTGTGTGTGCCCGCAGACTCAGTGATGGACATTGTTACTTTGACGACGAACGATCCATACCTTTTTTTCTCTCTCTCTCTAATGAAAGTGCAAGAGTTGCTCAGGTCCAGACATGAGGCCAAATTCCCCCAAAGGCAGTTAAAAATGAATTTATTATGCTCGTTTAGATTTCAATGCGTGTTCCAGAGAAATTGGGGAATTATAAAATGGGCCTCTATTTTTCTCCTCTCTGCGTATGCATAAATGTTGAGCTCAGTCCAGCAAGTGTTTTACATGTCCCTCAGTGTTCTATGAATGCGCTCTATGGACACTGTGTGAGGGGCTTTCTGCACGCTAAGCCCTTTTTCACAGTGTCTGGCCAGCACATTAGCTCAGTCTAATGGCCGCACCAAGCGTAATGAGTTAAAATTCTCACACACTAATAGCACAGTGATTACTCAGGCTCTCAGATAGCCTGACGCTCAGGCCTTAAAGTGAAGACTCCTTGAGCAGGGCTTCTTTTTTTAAAAAACAAATACATATCTGTGCCTTGGGCCCACATTCATCCATATTTGTCTTGTGTGAGTGAGTGTGTGCGTGTGTATGTGTGTATGTGTGTGTGTGTGTCTCTGTGTGTGTGTGTCTGTATGTGTGTGTGTCTGTGTGTGCTTGAATCTGTGTTGGAGGGAGAGTGTGAGTGAGCGTTTGATGGCAGACTGCCTGGATTATGGTGGACCATTGTGTGTATGTGCTTGGCTGAGTTTTCCATCTCAGTTAAGAACGTCCAGTGTGTGTGTGTGTGTGTGTGTGTGTGTGTGTGTGTGTCTGAATGTAGGGGTGAACTTTATGTGTGTGTGCTTGTATGTGTTTGTGTTTTGTGTCCCAATGCACTTGTGGTTGATTTTTATGGTCCTATACATATGTATTAAATGGATGCATGCTAGTCAGTATGCATCAGAAATTGGAGTGTGCATACAAAAGACGACATATCTGACCTCATGCATGTGCATTTGCACATATATGTATGCCTATATATGTGCATGTGTACATGTGCGTATCTGCGAGTGTGCATGTGTGTGATGGTCCATCGTTCTGTGTGTGTGTATGTGTGTCTGTATGTGTGTTTGTGCTTTCATGTGTGTGTACAGTATGTGTGTGTTTGTGTGTGTGTGTGTGTGTGTGTGTGTGTGTGTGTGTGTGTGTGTCTGTGTGTGTGTGTGTGTGTGTGTGTGTGTGTGTGTGTGTGTGTGAGAGAGAGAGAGAGAGCGAGCACGGGTTGTGGGGTTGTGGAGGGCTGCTCTGGCCCAGCTGAGGCTCGTCTGTGGGGCTGGCCTGTGGGTCTCAGCGGGACTGCTCTCTCCGCCACGCCGAACTCTTGCTCTAGAAACACAGCCCATTTGTCAGACGGCAGATACGCGGTTTTCTGCCTCAGCATTCATCACATTCTCGAACGGTCAAGCTGAGTTCGCCCGTCTCTCCCCCCCCCCCCCCTCTCTCTCTTTGTGCAGAGACGGCCATGCAGTGTTCCCTGGCCGAACACAAGAGGGGGCTTAGCATTACCACACAGTAAGAGCGACTTGGACTCGGCAGAAACGAATGTTTAGTTTGTTATGATTATGTGGCAAGGGGTACGCTGATGCGATTAGCACTGACCCGTGAGAAAAGAGATGTTTATTTGTGGCTAGATGCTACCTGTGTCTAAAGAGTATACAAAAACACGCCACACAAGATGTCGATCAGAGTGATGCATCGTTTGACAAGCCGTTAAATGTTGTGCCACTTAAGGCCACTTAAATGCCACCAAATCCAAATCCAAGAAGTTGGAAAGAACACGGATAATATCAGCACAGGAACAGCTGAGTAAGCTAAAAAGTGCCTGAGGATATATAGCCACATGCTGCCATTAGAGAACAATGCCATAACAGTCTAGAATCGCTTCCACCCCGTAAAGGAAATCTACTGGCCACAACGCGATAGGGAGTGTTTATTTGATTTAGGGAACACCATGTTTAAGCTTCGTTTCCCCTACCTTACAGCTCATATTACGGTAAATATGTCCTCCAGGTTCCCATTATTGTGATATAAACCAAACAATATGACCATATAATGACAGTTAGTCAATACAGACTTTGATAATACCTGTGTTTAGGGTTATCATTCAAAATCACTTTGTGAATAGCATGCAAAACATACATTACTGGTATATTGACATTACTGGTATATTGGCTCATTTCTGAAAATATAATCTATAAAACACATTGAGTGGGAAGTGTATTGAATTCGAGTCTAATCTGCATCAGTGGCACTGTCAGCAGCAGTTGAGAGAGAGAGAGCGAGAGAGAGAGAGAGTGGTGGTCGTCAAAACGCCTGATTTTGTTTTTCCACATAATAGCTGAAGAGAACTTTCATCCTGGTCAAAGGTCATGGTTCGTAGGGTGAGGGACCCTGCTGAGCCACGCCAGGGTGCAGGAGGACATCAAAGAGGCTGTGTGCGGCGGTCATGTTCAGGTTCAGGTTCTGAGGCATTAGGCCTGTCCATTTCTCCCCACGCTGGGAGTCCCCTCACCAGACGCTCCGACAGCTCCATGCTAAGGAGAGCGATTAATCATGCCTTAACTGTGTGGGCTTGCTGGGACATTATGTTATTTCTTGCCTGTCAAAAAACACAAAAAACAAGACACAGTGCCGCGATGCCGCCGGAGGTCCTTTTTAACAGTGTTCTCCTGGACGTTTGAGGGCGCGGCAGAGAGGCCAGAACACAGGAGTGGCCTTTTCGGGGGGAATGTTGTTGACTTTGGAATCTCCCTTGTTTCCCTTCGTCACAAGAATAAGGGCTGGGGTGAACTTTATGGGGCATTAGACTGACATTTGGATCTCAGCAGCCCTCCCTTCACTTTGATGTCACCCCCTGCAATTATTACCCTGCTAGCCCCCACAACCTGGGGGAAGGGGAAAAGACGGAAAGATATAAAGAACGAAAGAAAGAAAGAAAATTGTGACGCGTCAGTCTGGTATGCCCACCATTTCATTTTGTCTTTCTCAGGATACCATTTTATGCACGTTTCTGCAACAGACATGTCAAACGCTCCGAAGGCAAACAAGTCAGCAGTCCGCAGACACGTCTTCACACAGTCTTGGAGTCTTAACACACTAAGATTTGGTGTCATTTTAAAAACACCGCAAAATTAAGACTTCAGATGTAGATAATTTTACTACTCTCCTGGGGATATTATTCACTTTAATAACCTAGAATAAAAAATAAAAAAACACAAATGACTCTGAATGATGACTGATAACAGTACATTTCTGAGAGTTTCCCAAAGCCGTGTGTGTGTGTCCCCATGAAACCCTGACGTCCACCCTCTCTCCCAGTCGAGACGCTGTCTCGGACAACTCTGGTTTGCATTCTAGACTTGTCAAATAAACACGTGAGAAAAGTGCTGGAAATCAGTCCTGTGTGTATTTGAGATGTCACGTATCCAAACAGCCATGAGTGTCTGAGTCTTCAGCACACATTCTAAATACCAGTAGGGACAGCGTAGCAGCAGAACTCCTAAATTTAGGGTTTTTAAGGTGGGACTTGACCCCATTGCAGCCCCCCTTTTGGCATTTTGAACCCCAGCTGGAGACGAGCCTATCAAAGCAAGATGTGGATTCCCTGAATGCACTGCGTAAGGAATGCATCAGTGACAGACTGGTTATGTATCACCCAAACAGGATGCATGCTGAAAAGTGAAGCTCAAAGTTGCTTTGGGAAGTCAAAGGCCTCTGCTGTTTCTCCCTCCGACTGCTTTTGGGGAGCTGTTCTTTTGGATTATAAATTGTCAAGAAAAAGACCACCTGTGTACTAAGCCAACCATGTCAGATTCTTAAATGCTGACTTCTGATTTGTCGTCTGTGTGTGTGTGTGTGTGCGTGCGTGCTTGCCTGTGTGTGTGTGTGTGTCGGTGTGTGTCGGTGTGCCCATTTGGAAGCAATTTGATGCTGTTAATATGAGTATTATTTTAATTGTAATAATTACGGGTTAAACGGCGAGAGTGTTTCGGCACCATTCACAGCCTGTGAAACCTACCGAGACTTGCTGACAAGAAGACAACCAGACTCCCCTCAGACTCATACCTCTGTCACTTTCTTCATCCTCACGATCTTCACTCTTACCTCATCCTGAAATCACACAAACATGCACGCTCTCAAGCTATTTTTACTCCTATTCCTGTCTATACAGTAATAATACTGCGATTTTCTGATGAAAAACATATACTTGTGAAAGTATTTTCTCTTTGCATGATTAAGGTGACTTATGTTGGAGAGCCAGGGTGGCTCTTGAGCGAGTAGTGCGGTAGTGGTAATCCGAGAACAGTACAGCACAAAACACAGCAAATCAAATCACGGACAAAACACTGATAGCACACCTCGCTAAAACTCAGCTTGCCGGGTGAAGAGTTTGTTGGCTCAGCTCTCAGTGGCTTGACCTGGCGGTGACCCCACCGCTCAGCACAGTTCCAGAGGACCGAGTCCGAATCTGGGATGGTTTAACCTTCAGCAGACCTTGGAGGTGGGTGGTACAGAGTGCGTTTTATATACCTGTGTGAAGCCCTGTTAAATCTCTATTAGCTGCCATGGTAACACAGGCCAAATGAAATTATGCACAACAATAAATCCATTATTGTTTGCTATCTCTGAAAACACACCTACACCCTCTTAAACAGCTACTCTCTCATCTGTCCACAAGAGAGTCCTCGGGCTACTAGAATACGGCATGGGACAAGAACGCTGGAGCACATTTCTTTTTTCTTCATCTGCGGCAGCCAACCCTGGAGGCCTGTAAAGTCTTTTAAACAAGGATTTTAAAGAGGACAGTTTATGTAAACTGTATTAGGGGTTTTTGTGAGAAAATGAAAGCGGTAATTGTTCGCATTCCAACAGTTTCAATACATAAACTATGTGACCGTCAGCCGTGAACAAGGCAGCTGTTAGCAATTTCTGCAGCAGATAATAATCGCGCTCCATGCAAAGCAGCGTTCCTCAGGCAGACCCTCGGCTGTGGCCCGCTCGCTCGCCGGGATTGGAGACGTTTAAAGAATGGTTGGTTTAGTTTAAATAACCTTGGGAGAAAGTGAAACGGGACTCCTCCGCACACGTTAACTGTCTTACTTTCTCAGTGCACCCGCCCACGGATCTTAACTGAACTGAATGTGCCCCCCCCCCCCCCCCCATACATGGGGTGATTGAGATTATTTTATTGTCAAATGCAATTTTTTGCATTAACAACAGATGTTTACATACAGTAGTCTACCTTTGCAGTGTAGTGCTGCTGCTGCTTCATGAATACTTGTTGAATCCATATGTAGTCACCATTCATTTGCATGCCGAATTGGCCACTGCAGGGTTCAGGCCTCAGACATGGCAAGCATGACTCAAGCGGAGATGTTTTTCCTGTAACTTGAATGTGTGATGCAGATCTTAACCACAGTAACAATTTGGGCCGAAAACGTCATTCAGTGATGACTACCAGTGGTCTGCTAATAGCCCACATGTGCTAGGCAAAAACAGCAAACATGTCCACTGAACCCTGACAATTGAGCTTTCCATCATAGATTCTCCGGAGCAGTTACAGAGGAACTGTCGCTGTAGTCTTGCTGCAAACAGACAGAGGAAAGCAGCTGTGCTTGTCTTTATTAATGATGATCTATTGGATTCTGAGCCCCCTCTTCAAACCTCCTCAGTTATGCCCTGGCAAGGTTCTCACTGTTTCGGTGACAGCTGGAGACGTGACATGTGACTGCCTTTAAGGTAAGACTGTGCTAGCTTGCTCCCTAATGGAGTGTCTGAACAGAAGCCTTTATAAAATGTCTCTCTTGGTCTCTAAATCAGTGAAGGTGTCTCCCTTGTGAAAGAATGCTATTGCAAAAATAGAGTTGCACTATTGTTGGGTAAATAATGTGGTTATTGGTGTAAAGCCATGCAAGGTCCTACATATTGTGCCTCTTACTCATGAAGTGCAGTGCTACACGTAACAACTTGTAAAATAGTGCCCTGAGGTGCACTGCATTCCCAGGCTTGCATGTAGTAAACTATTGTTTTGTGTGACATGTGTGACATTTACTCTGATATTTTGAGAACACATATCAATATGAAGAAAACTTATCAATAGTGGGTTTTGATTTCAGTGTCCTTGCAAGTGATAAACATAGTTATATATTTCTTTAAATTTATAAACTTTCACCCAAGATCAGGGATGTAGTGGAGGCTAAATGCAAGTAAACACAGTTAATCCACCTCTGAAAATTCAGAAATGGAGTTTATCCACCTCTTATTAGAGTTTATCCACCTCTCAAAAGAGTTTATTCACCAACTGCAACTTTTAACATTCAAAAAACACACTGTATTATATTCACGATATGTACTGTACACTCATCAACACTCTAGGAACCATTTAATACCACTGGTATTGTTATAAACATTGGACAATAACCTCCACCATCATCAAACATGTTCTGAATGATTTTTTTTTAAAAATCCGATACCACATGTCACAGTCTACCTCAACCTGATCACAGAATTCATAGTTTACCCACCTCTTATTTTACCACTACATCCCTGCCCAAGATCTAATCTGAAAATTAAACCCAAGTCCATATGGCAACACTGTTTACATATAATAACTGTATTGTAATTACTAATTAATGTAGTCATTAATTATCAGGTAATTATAAAGTCATAAGTATATCTTTGTAAGTCAGGGCCCAAACTTGCAAAGTGATTTAATTCAGTGACTGAATTAAACAAAGGAACAACACCAGTGAGCTAATTTTACATTGTGCTTCTTCCCACCTCTCAACCTGAGGGTGTTCTCTCACACCAATGACACATAGCGGTTGGCTGGTTCAGGTTAAATGAAGCTTCCCATGTGTCCTCTTCATGACCCTACTTGAATATTCACCAGCAGCAGCCGGGGAAAGGGGAACTCTCTTCCCCCCAAATCTTCCTAAACTGCAATCACGCACCAAAAGGGAGAAGCCCTCATATAATGCAGTTTATGGAGACCCTAATATAAGACCATTCAGAGCACAGACCAAAGTATATATTTTATTTTATTTTAAGTACCACAGCACCACAGTTTTAATGGTGGTTCCATCAGAATCAGTCATCATCGTAAACATGACTAATGATGATAGTTGTAAATATTACTTGGTCACGGGTGTTGAAATTTCACAGCATGTGACATTATCATTTTGAAATTCTTCTATACAATTCCTCAACATATAAACATTATATTCATTAATGATCTTGCTATGTGTGTGGGGTTGTCCTGTTTGTAAAAAAAAGGCATTAGCTTCGTCCACCATCCCACTGAGTCAGGCAAAGGGGGGTCGCCTTTGATTGGCAGCTTCATGGTCAGTTCCAGGGGTGACCATCTGATACAACTGATGTATCAGGTAACTGCCAAGATGGCAGCGTTCCCCTGCGGATCCCATCACCCCCCCAACCCCCCCCCACCCCTCCCTTGCGCCCTGTGTCTTCTCAACAGGTGCCGGCCCAGCGTGGGGGATTAGCCGTTCCTCGTTCTCACATTCCAGCGCCCTGGCTCCCAGTTGGAATGACCTGGGTGGCACAGAACAATCCAGGCCTGGGAGAGGTCAGGTGAGGCAGGTGACCCATGGAGAGTCGCTCGGGTGACCCGCGGACAGGCGCTGGCGACGGGAGGAAGGTGAGCCGAGAGCTGCTGGGTTTGGCACGCCGGGGCGAATCCGGGACGTGTCAGCACACACCGAGCCCTCGGTTAGGGTCACTGCTGCAGGAAGCCCGTGTGAGAAAGAGGAGATCCATTTGGTGACACAATAGGGGCGTAAGACAGGGGACCCAATGGGGGTGTGAAGGGATGACGTGTGGGTTAGCATGAGCCAGCATGCGCTAGTGAACACAGTCACAAATATACATGTATAGCAGAAAGACACTTACAAACATTGCACAGGCCTGCCATCAAAGGCAATGACAGAATTATACTATTCAAATTCATACAGTAAACGCTCATCTAAACGAACCCATTTTATGTCTCCTGGGAAGCTTTGATTTTTTTTTTCAAAAGGAGCTTATGAAAAAAGAAGGTGATTTCCTTTTCCACCTGTAAATCAAAGGACTTGCTGCCACGCTTCAAAAGAAATACAGTCGATCTGGTCGGTAGAAGGCAGAAGAGCGTGGAATGTGAAGCATGACACTGGTGCAAACTGGTTGAAACTGGGGTCATCACTGGCATTGTGTTCATGTGGTCTGGCGCTGGTGGGGGTGGACAGGATGAAACAGGAGTGGTGGCCGGCGTTCAGGGTGCAGAATCCGGGCGCCACGCAGCTGAGCCCATGAAATGCTACGCCATCCTCCTGAGGAGTGCTCCGTGTGCAGGGAGGGGGGGGGGGGGGGACATGAAGAGGCCACCTCGGCTATCAATCACTCTGGGTGGGGCCGGCATCCTCGCCACCACTGTGCCACCGCCAGGGCAGAGGGGACTGGGCCAAGGCTCAGGCATTGGGTGTCTTCCCTCCTACTCGACGATCCCCCAACCCCCCACCGCCCGGTAACCGGAGAGAGACAGGCGGGCAGCCTAAGACAAAAGGCAAGAAGAGGCCATGCGATGCGAGGATGACCCTCCGAGGCTCTGCCACTGAAGGTGAGAGCCCTGTGAAACCCGACGCCCCCTGCCAGAAACCTGAAGAGGGACGAGGAGGAGGAGGAGACATGAGAAGCGAGCAAAACACCAAGACAGGCGTGACAGAGGCCTGGACAAAGTGTGTGTTCCGTTCGCTTGGCAAACTCAAGGGAAAAACACACAAACACAAATAAAAAAACAACTTTGAAATACGAAGCCGTGGATGGCCGAATTTGGAGGCAGTTAACTCCACAGACTCCTTTGTTCACACGCATAGTTCAGAACTCTGGAATCACTGCGTCATGCACGTCTCATGGAAATGCCGGTCTGGTCGACGGTGGACTTGAGGAATGCCTTCCTGAGTGTACTGTGTCACTCCAGATTTATTTTGAGCCATTCATCAATGTAACATTTCAATGTTGTACCCACACCCCCCCCCCAACCCCCCCTCCCCTGAGCTGCTGTGTGTTCTGCCCAGCAGTTATAACCCACATAGTGGACCAAACCAACTAGGTGGGAGGGGACAGCAGCGCTGGCCACCTAAGGTTATATTTAACACAGCCAGGACAACAGCACTTTATATTCACGACGCACGTCCAAAGTTTCCACGGGATCTCTGGAGCCAAGAAGTGGTCAGAAACAATTTGAGGTCTTCGCTACAGTTATATTCTTTTGGACAGGAGCACGATCCACCCCAGTGAGTTGGCTGGGGCCCCTGGACGATGGCGCGTACGACTCAGCGGCGCACAGACGCAGGCTCAGACGGCCCGGTGACGACAGACGGGCTGCAAACACATAGGGGGCCTGTCCAAACCCATCAGAAGAATGGGCTACTTTCTCATGTCTTCTCACTGAACCCGTCAGTCATGGCGCTCACTGACAAAATACCACCAAAGAGAAGCAGACAGCAACTCTATTGGAAATTCATAATAAGTTGCAATAGATGTAATGGGTTTCCAGTTTGTCACACTATTTGAGGGGATATTACCATTATACATATCCCATCTCACGCCTTCCCATGATACATTAGTGTTTTGACACAGTACTCGTCACATATGTTAAGGCAGAGAGTAGACGGTCTCTTTGTGAGAGAAGCAAGACATGGTGCTTACATACTGTGTGTGTAATAAGGTTTCTGTGTTTTGACATGGCGTGAAATGGGAGCAGTGGAAACAGGCCGAGGGCTGGGCGTAGGTGGCCCCATGCCTCATGTGACCTGGCCGAGGTTTGGCCTCGTCGGGAGCGCCAGGGCTTGGCCTCTGCCCACAGACCTGTGCTGAAGGAAACAGGCTGACTGACTGCCATGCGGCCGTGTTCCAGGCTACATGGAGTCTCTTGTACGTCCTGCATTTTAACTATTCATCTATGAATCATACTACACGCAAAGAAAGCTTGACATTTCACATCATCGTCAGAGCATGGAACTGCTTAAAAAAATCTATTCACATCTAGCTGTGGCTGTATAGTTAAAAGTAAAAACAAGACTGCTACACAATCATCTAAAAGTGTGTCAAAGGCTACACTCTACTTCTAGGTGTACACTTCTCTTTACTTTATTCTTATGTTGGCCTTGAGCCAAATATCACCCTAAATTGTGTATTGAGATTTGAGCTATTCTAATGCTTTACTAATCTATGTAGAAACAGGCATTTCGACCGTAGTAAATTATGCCACATTTTATACATACCATATGCAAAAGATGTAATGAAGTACATACGATTCACAAGTCGATATGCATACATGCCCAAATGCAGAGATGTAGGTTGCACACACATACACACACACACACACACACACACACACACACACACACACACACACACACACAGACACGCCAATATGCACACATGCACACACACACACACACACACACACACACACACACACACACTTACATCCTCTCATATCAGATCACATGCATCGATACTGGAAACCTACTGTCCTTTTGATGTGACTATGCAACATGATACAGGAGTTATTATAGTTAAGCAGGCCGTGAAGATAGCTGCTCATTCGTCCAGATATCTCCTGTATAGTGTAATCAGATGAAACCTGAGACTCCCTCATTTGGAGACTCCCTAATCCCTCCTCTGTACTATGTAAATATAGAACTCAACCATGCTCATCCTTGGAGTTAGCATCCCCCCCCCTGCAAAAGAAGACTGCTGCCATTGACCTGTGGCAAATCTGATGTTATGAGAAAAAAATCAAAACCTCACACGTTCAAATCAAACGCAGGCCCGTCCTGAGCCCCAAAAGCCGAATGCAGCATGCCTGCACGCTTGAAATATAAGCAACGGATCCGACCATGTGAAAGCCTTTTCAGTGTGCGGTGCACACTGATTTTGTTGTGGGGGGCATGTCGGCAGCTCTGGAGGCTAACGCTAGCCCTGCCTGCTTTTAAAAGGAGCACCTGTGCCACATAAATCTGTAACAAACTCCCAGACCAGTATGTTACATTTCTAATAAGCGTCACCGCCGAGGGGAGGGGGTAAGTGCAAGAGAATGGCTACTGTATGGGCCCAGTAATAGGAGCCAGCTGTGGTCGGCCATGTTAGGGGCCGCGCTCCGTTCGGGGAGCGTGTTACTGGAAGATTTGCGCCAGGGAAAAGCTGGCAGGCACATCATAAATCCTGCTCGTTGGGTTCACTCTGCTGTTACGGAGGAGACCCACAACAAGCAAATTGCCTTTTGATTAGTGAAAAATCCCCTCCCTTCCGCACGGCATGCACTCGATCCTGTTTGGCCGTCCCAGACGCACTCTGGTGCATACACACATGCACCCATGCACACACACACACACACACACTAACACATACGCATACACACACACACACACACACACACACACACACACACACACACACACACACACACACACACAGGCAGAGAAGTCAAGGCTGACCTTTTTTTCTTCCCTGCTCATTCTGAAGGATTAGATTGCGTCTGGTTTTGTGTGACTAAATCAGCTATTCATACTATTTAGAGGTCTGACACCCCACGACAAGTATATTCTGGGTTTATTAGAGGACATGCAAAAATACCACAAAATAACATTATGATTTCAACTATGTGTCAGAGAAGCACAGAGGTCTTTCCAAAACATATCAAGTCTTTTTGTCAGCATTCATTCTACTTCAGTTCCTGACCTGTCCCCTTTTCTTCTCTCAGAAGCTTTCTTGTCTTTTACTTTTTATTTTTGTGTGTGTTATAGTGGTGGTTAGCGGGCCGAGCATATGTGTAGACATAGGGGATCAGTGGAAGCATAAACAGACCCCCATCTGTATGATTGGACGGCCGCGCCTTATAGGCCGAAAGCTTCTCTCTCTGTGGGCTCGGGGACCCGCTGGGCAGGCGAGCATTCAGAGTGGACTCCTGTGTGTCTCTGCTGAAATGATTACTCAGCGCAGGGAACGGACAAAATACAACAGGCAGCACCTCTGACATTCCCCCCCCCCTCCATCTACACTACTGCCCCTCTGCCCCGTTAAACACCCTCCTCCTCCTCCTCCTCCTCCTCCTCCCCTCCTCTGGTCCCAGCGCCGCGTGGCAAACACGGGAAGCCCGCAAGGAGGCATGAAAAAGGGGAGAAAAAACATTGCTGTCCGTGCAATCGCTGTAAGCACTACATCACATTTATTAAGGCTCCTAAATCAGACGCTCCTGGAGGGGGTTGTGGGGTTCGGCCGGCCTCCGCGCTCCCGGCAGTGCTGTCGCTCCAAATGGGCCTACGCGGGCCAGACGCCACCACACAGCACGGCGCGGCGCGGCAAGGTGAGGGGAGGGCCCTGAGGTCTAGCGGCCCGCGCCCCCCCCCCCCCCCCCCCCCCGTTTCTTTCTTACTCTCCTCTTTTCGTTCTCATCCTTTCAGGGGTGGGAGTTTCCTCGTAGAGTCCAGAGATGGTGTACCGGTATTAATAGTGGCAGAATCTGTCTTTTTTTCCCCTCTCCTTTCCTCTCTATCCGTCTTTCCCACAGGCTAAGGCAGGAGCTCTATTTTTCCCCATCTCACTCCACTTTTAACTATGAGCAATTGTGTGTGTGTGTGTGTGTGTGTGTGTGTGTGTGTGTGTGTGTGTGTGTGTGTGTGTGTGTGTGTGTGTGTGTGTGTGTGTGTGTGGCAGCGAGAGAGGACAGCAGTTCAGTTTAGGTCCAGGACAGGGAGGGTGGGGCTGGGTGTGTGTGTGTATATGGGGTGGGGGTGGGGGGCGTTGTATGGGCCCCACAGAGAGAGGAAGCTGGAGAGTTAAAACTGTACCCATTTCGCCCCTGACTGCCAGCAGAGTACAGCGTCCCAGCCCAAAAGTCAACCAGGCCTCCAGCAGACCAGCGACCCAGAGGCCCTTGGCAGCCCTCCTCACTGCCTACTCCAGCCTCTACTCCATCTCAGCCAGACCCAGAGGGAACATGAGGCGAGCCTGACTGGACATACGGAGCAGAGAGCTACATTCACACACGTATGGCACATACACACACACACACGTACGCTCATGTACACACGCACATACCAACACATACGCACACACACAAATACATACATACACATACATACACAC
Organism: Alosa sapidissima; assembly: GCF_018492685.1. Classification (NCBI taxonomy): domain Eukaryota; kingdom Metazoa; phylum Chordata; class Actinopteri; order Clupeiformes; family Clupeidae; genus Alosa; species Alosa sapidissima. The sequence goes on along the minus strand of NC_055957.1, from coordinate 48,437,260 downwards.
ACACACACACACACACACACACACACACACACACACACACACACACACACACCCCTACAATATAATATACACCCACATACACACACACAATACACTCACACAGGCCCATACACCTCCACTTTTCCTGCCACAGTGCCCTGTTTTTAATCATGGTCCACCACACATTTATTTTATCCGGGCAGAAATTGCTGATGGGCCATTTTTTCAAAGCCTGGTTCACCATTCAACTCTCCCATGCTGGTCAGAATCAGAGCCCACTCGTGTGAAATACAGCATACGTCGACTCTTTGCAGATGCACTTTCGAGGTTTCTCATGTTCACGCATTGGTGCACATTATGTTCCTAACCTCAGTTTCTGTTTTTCTTTGGCATACTTGTTATAGCTTTCATGCAACATTTGAAGTTTTTTGATTTCCCCAAGTATTGTTTAGGTAACCTTTGTATACTTCATTTTTTCACTTAAGTCATGTGCTGGGCTTTTCCCCCAGTGAATTGAGCCTTCTGGGTTTAATTGTCTAACCCCATCAATTCATACACATTTTTACTACTTAAACTTTTATTACTTAACTTTTATTATACTTATAACATATTATATGTATACTTTTATTACCTAACTTTTATTACTTATACTTTTATGATATATTTCTCTACAAACACTTTTCCGATTGGAACACAACTCTCTCAATCACTTCCTCGCGCTCAATCAAGATACCACGCTGTGTGTGTCTGTGTCTGCAAAGCTGTACGTATGTCTAGCGGTTTGGATATCGGCAGTCCCAGACTAATGTGCTGAGAAGTAAATTGTGCTTCACAGCTTTTGTAGCGGGTGCTGAATCCCCGTTTTCATTGTAATTATTTTTTAGTACAATGGACACTGTATTTCAAGTGAACACATGCAGAAAGCATTATTGATTTAGTGCATTCTCTGAGGCGTTTGGAGGGAAATGAGAACTGACGGGGGTCATAATATCTAACAGCAAATCTGCTCGTAAACCGCACGTCTAAAGCCATTACTCCATTTAGGCTCAGAACGCTCCGAATGGGTGTGTGACACAGGAAGAGAAACACGTAGACCTTCTCTCCCTCCCCTTCTCTCTCTCTCTCTCTCTTTCTCTCCACGTCGCTCCACGTTTATGTGAGTCATAGTAAAAACCAGTAGAAAGAAAGCAAAGCTTCTGTTTGAAAAACATCCTCCATGTACAGTGAGCTCCTCCAAAACTGGGTCCCGCTGCGAGCGTTTGATCTCCGCAACAAATACAGAAACAAGGGCCCACGTCGGATGGTCTGAATTAGCCATTTTTTTATTTTTATTATTGCCCAAAATCTGAACGTGGCCGGCTGTCGAAATAAACACGCGAGCGCACCTGTCCTGCCGAGGATGACACCGAAACTCTATCCAGGTCCGGGAAGACTGCCTGGACGGATGTTGTGGAGGGTCGGGGAGGAGGGCGAGGGAATCTAGGTTTGGGGCCCTGGGGGTGCTGGGGGTGCGTGGGGAGGTGGGGTCACCAGTCCAAGGTGGAGTGTGGTTGGAGGTGGTGTTGGCACTCATGTGTAGCGGGTACGGTAACGGTCCAGAGGGGTGAGAGGTCAGGGCGGGGGTGGAGGGGGTGTCGGTGAGGACTCCGACGCGGGGACCTGGGGTGCTGAGAGCTGCTCACCCGGGCAAGAGTTCACTCCCATCACTGGAGGCCAATCTGTTCCAGACGTGGTAAATGACACATTATTGGATCCAGACCCGGCACGGGCGCTGTGTATATTACATTACCAGACACCAGCCTCACTTAAGCATCATTACCTCCACCCTCTGAGAAAAAGGGAAAGAGCGAGAGAGGGAAGGAGGAAGAGAGAAGGAGAGTGAGAGAGAAAGAGAGGGAGCTATTACCTCGAGCCACGCACAGAGGGTGCTTTTTCCTCCCAGCACTCATTCAAATGCCCTCTCTCTCTCTCTCTCTCTCTCTCTTTCTCTCTCTGTCTCCCTTTCTCACTCAGTACCTCTCTCTGCCTCCCACTCTTTTTCTCTTTCAGTGTCCAATCCGCTCGCCAGCCCACAAAACACCACCCTGGTGCTCGGCTTGCTGGGAAACTGTCAAATATACCAGCCCCAATCCCGTCCACTCCGGAACACCCAAGACGTTCCATGCCTGGAGGGATTTTTGGGAAGATATTAGAAACACACGAGAGAGGTCCTGCTCTTCTCTGCTCTCCTCTCCCTCTCCACTCCTCCGGCTCCCAGCCCCATGGTGATAGAGCCAGGGTCTGTAGACAGGCTGTGCTGTGACCAGGGTGCAGCTCAAAAGGGTTTTAAACTTTAAAATAAAAAGAAATAAAAAAAACTTGATCCTCAAAAGGCAATAAGAGCTCCCCAGAGGAGGGCTGGTGCAGAGGGGAGTAAGCAGTGGGATACAAATGTGTTTGTTTTCCATATTCCGCCTGATTGATATGATGATGATGTTCATAGATCATGACGCTGGTTCAGCTAAAGAGATCTCGTATGGTTAGGAATATTACATTTTTAGAATGTGCGACAACCTACCGATTTGTGAGCCATGTATAGTTATTTTTTTGGGGTCACACTTTACTTGGATAGTCTGCCCACAGACAATCCACAGATGCTCAGATTATCAACAAACTATCTGTTGACACTCTGTTAACCACAATTTATGGTTAAGGTTAGGGGTTGGACTTGATTATGGTGATGTTCAGTAATTGTAATTTCACATAATGAACTTGAATTTTAACAGATCAAAAATGTTCATCAGTGCTTCATCAGTGCTTTCATCTGAATGACAAAACTGAATACAGCCTATTACATAATGTTGAGTTAATTAGAATGTATTCAGTATTTTTGTTTTATATGAACAAAATGCAAGTTTAACAGCAAAGCACTTTGGGGCATGTTACATTTTGAAGACGTAGACACAATAGTAAAACCAAGTGGAGTTAGGATGTTATTCTGTGGCTTACAAGACTGAATTTCTAGCACTGTGCTTCCCTTATTTGGTGTGACAGTTCCAAAACCACACACACACACTCTCAAACACACACACACACACACACACACACACACACACACACACACACACACACACACACACACACACACACACACGCACACACACACACATGTATATAATCCTAACAGTTGGCTCTCTCTCCTGCTGTTCTGTCTTTGAGACAGGTGTGCGAGTATATGTGTTTAGGCATGTGTGTGTGTTTATCTATGTGCGTGCGTGTGTCTGTGTGTGTGATTGGGTTGACATAATGGTCAGGTATCAGTTCCGACTCGCAGGCTGCTGCTGGGATTCCTGGCCCTTGTTTGGCGACCCGGCTTCAGGCTACTATCTAAACACGGCCTCCTGGACAGCAACGAATCGCAAGAAAATTGTTTTGGTGGCATGACGCCACACTTGCCGCCCCGCGTACCACAGGAGTGTCGGGCCGAAGATTACACACCATGATTTACGGCCCAATAATCCTTGTATTCTGTCCCGACAGAAGGGCCCTGTTCCTCCTGGCCATGTGTCGTAATCGTGTTACAAAGGCTTCTATTCTTTGACCCAGGCCCATTTTTAAAAGGCTAACCTAGCCGCGGGCTCTCGTCTGAACCGCCCCCCCCCCCCCCCCCACCCTCCCCGAAACCCACCCGAGGCCTCACCTGCCAAGGAGCAAGGCCAGAGGATGCCAGGGTCAGAGGGCTGCGGGGCCAGAAACATGCGCCACCAGAAATAATCACCCTGCTAGTTCATAAGCTCCGGCCAAAGAAATATGGGGCTGCCCAGAAATATCATAACAGCCCTACAGCTGCGGTGGCTCGCTACAGTAGCCGGAGCTGCTAGCGAGTGAAAACGACACGACAGGACACACCACGCCACGTGTGACACATGAAATAATAGCAGCTGTGCAGACGCGGAGCAGGCACACACGCACCAGCAGCAGCGCTGGGGAAGAGATATGAAAAAGGATGGCAGTATTCTCACTTTGTGTCCCACAGATGGATTCTGGGCCGCGACAGTACAAACAGAGGGACATGGTTTATGTGCATGTAAGTGTTCTTGCTTGACAGTGGATAGTGACATACGGATTATATTACATTACAGCAAAGACATCAGGTTTAATGCACCATGACATTTGCTGTGCCTTATATCTTTTTAATGTTAAATTATTAAATGAAATTATTACACATACTCACACATCATGAGTTTCATTAAAATGCATAAAAATGCAGTGACATAAAAAAATGACACTCAAGCATTAAAGCATTTTATGCGTGCTCTGTTTTCATTTAATTCGGACAGTCTTGGTACATCTTAACATAAACACAGTGGCATACAAAAGTACAAACAATCATACACTGCCACTGTGTTTATTTGTATCTTTCTATTTTTTGTTTATTGTTTTTTTTTATCATTGTTTAGCTTTCGGCTGGACAAATCTCCATACATTTTATTCTGGACTTTTAAGGACATGGAGCTGAGCATTGCCATACATGGCGATGCCCAACGCAGCGGCGTGTCCGGCTGTAACTCCCGCACACGGGTGATGATGCCACCAGGAATCCAGAAGGCAAGGCCCTGCATGCAGCCCCCCAGCACCACCACCATCACCACACACACCACACACATACACCCCTCCATACACACTCATACATATATGACCTCACCGTCTCGTCCACTCCAGTCGTCACGGCCAGTGCAAGCGAGTGAGCACACTCTCCCGGCTCTTCCCCTGTCCCTCTGTCAGCGGCCTGCCAGCTCGGCGACGCGGGGCCTCTTTAACGGAGCACGGTTCACCTCTCCCTCTCTCCTCTCTCCCCGCCAGGAGCTGCTGGGAATATGTAAACACGGCCATATAGCTACATCTCTCCCTCTCTCTCCCTCTCGCTGCTTACCGCCGTGCGTCAGGCTCCTTTTGTCCGAGAATGAGCCGCGAAGCCCCAGCCCAAGCGCCTCCGCCAGTCTTAGCCCCATCAACACATACACACGCATGCCTGCACACATACATACACACACACTTACTCACTTAAACAAATACAAAAGCCAAGCGACTCCAGCTGCTACACTAACACACAGACATGGCAGATGGGACGAAGCATGGTTATTATGACAAATAACATAGGTGGCATAACAAGCAAACAGGCACCAAAACAAGCCGACGCACGCCATCAATTAAAATACATTTTAAGCACTATGAATATTTGTAAACAGAGTAATCCATGAAAGTGATCTCGTTTTCACAATTTATGTATGAAGAGCATGTGATTTTAGCTTAGAATATAACAAAGCATTTTTTTGTATGCCAACATTTTGTGGCAGTTTTCTGTTGAATAGAACCACTGACTTGAGTTTAAATTAACGTAAATCAGTGCCATCTTGATATCACAATTAACAAACCACAAGAAAATATTTAATCCAAAAATAATAAAATGTAGTTTTTTAAAATATTGATATATAATTTCTAGCCAAACTTTTTTTTCCAATTGAGATGTAGTGATGTTGAAACAAAGTGTAATTCCATCTCAAAATATTTTTAATAAAACAATGTTTATTTTTACAGACACAGATATGTGTGAACTGTAAGATGTTCAAATATGTATTGTTTTATCATAGTTCTTCAAGGGCACTCACATGTTTTAAACACTAAAACCCAAAAAACTTTTATTTGACCCTTTTTTGAATATGCTTGTATATTCCTTAACTTCCCCCCTGTCCTGTATATGTGTGTGTGAATGTTTGTATATGTGTGTGTGTGTGTGTGTGTGTGTGTGTGTGTGTGTGTGTGTGTGTGTGTGTGTGTGAGAGGGGAGTGCAGTTGTGAGTCTGTGTGTGAACACAGGCATGTGTGTTTGGGGAGGGGCTGTGTGTGTGTGTGTGTGTGTGTGTGTGTGTGTGTGTGTGTGTGTGTGTGTGTGTGTCTGTGTGTGTGTGTGTGCGGTGTGTGTGTGTGTGCATGCGTGTGTGTGTGTGTGTGTGTGTGTGTGTTTGTGTGTGTGTGTGTGTGAGGTGGATGGAGAGGGCAGCCCCAGCAGAGCTTTCCGGCTCATTAACAGTGATTAATTGGCTTACATGCTTTCCCATGATCCCACACTGACTTGAAGAAAGTGCTCACCTATGAACGAGTGGAGAGAGTGACCACCACTGGGTGTCTAGCACGAGAAGAGAGGGAATCATTCTCTCTCTCTGTTTAATGTTTGCTTCGTTTTCAGAGCTTATTTAGTTGCCTCCTGTTTTTCTATACAAGAATTCTGGCAAATAAAAAAAGTCTGCCTGTGCTTGTTTGTGACATCTGAATATACAGGCTGCTGTTTTCAAATGACTGACATAGTAATGTTGAAAGAAGTATGTGAGATTATGTTTTATTTCCACTTCTTTCAGTCTGGACATTTATAAAGGGCATATTTAGAATTTGCTTAGTGAGGCAAACTGGCAGATAGACCAATTCATTTAACAATACTGTGTCATACATTTGTGTCAATCTGAAAATCTGCTGAAACAGATTTTTTTTTATTTTCTTATATTTTGTGCCAAGCATAATATTGAAAATGATTTCAAATCCAGAACATTCTGCTTGAGGGAGAGATAGGAGACCTGCCTTGGGAATGTTGTTTTCCTAAAATTACTTCCTCTAATCTCTGATGAATATAAAACCTGACAGAAATCACAAATGTTGAAGTAGACAGACTTTTCACAAGTGTAAATATGCCTTAGCACGGGTACTGTTCAATTAAGAAATAATAAAATTCTGAGAGTCCTCAATGTTTTTTTCTTGTTGAGGAAATATGCTTACTAATCCCCCACAATATGGGAACCATCTGTGCAAACGCAGGTCCAGCTCAACTGGACACAGTGAGTCTGTGGAACTGTATCGCCCGTTCCCCTCTACATCACCTCCTGCTCGAGGACAGCAGAGGGGCACAGGGGATCACCCCAGTGTGGGTGGCTCTCTTCTCCCCATACAAACACACACACACACACACACACACACACACACACACACACACACACACACCACACATCTTCGTCATCACTGGCCGTCGCTGGGAGAAGGCTCCTGCCACCGTGCCACCCCCGACGCCCCTCCCCAAATAAACAGGCGGCCTGTTCTTGGGGGTGGGCTAAGCTCCCAAAGCAAACAGGCGTAGATTGGCTCAGACATCTATTATTTTCACCTGTGAGAACAAAGCTGGGAGGCTGATAGCAGTGTATCTGTAATCACTACAACAATAAGCCACAGGACTGGGATCGGGTGGGTTCAGCTGAGGACTAAACACGGTGTCTAATGTTCTACCTACAGGGCTGGGAGAGGAACCTGAGGTGGAGTTACAGCAAAGACACTGGGAAATGTATGCACTCAGCACATAACATCAGCTCCCATTCCAGTTGAACTTAGGGACAGTGCTACGGTTTAACTCCTGGGACAGTGCTATGGTTTAATTCAGGCACAGGGATACGTTTATGGTTTAACTCAGTGACAGTGCTACAGTTTAACTCTGGGACAGTGATATTGCTTCATAGTTTTCCGAACTTTTTGCAATTATGCAATAATACAGTGTTATACTGCAATGTAAAATGTAATTATAGTACAATTACACAGTTTCAAATAAACTCATTTGAATTTGAAACATTGATACATTTAGTAACATACAGAAGTTTGTATTTATGTGTAAGGGCACAGTAGCTTTTTCAGTCACTTTAACAGCAAAATTCTCTATTTAAGGAAATATTTTTATTGCGACACCACATCGTATTCTAAATTGTCCATAAAATAAAAACGCTAACAGGACCAGAAAAAGAGTGAATCTGCAGGACGTTCTTATCGATCCTTACCTATAGAGTTGACCATGAAATGTCTGTGTTTGCGCTGCGCTGCGACCGAGCTGGCCTCACATCGGAGAGAACACATGTTGAACCTTGTTCCGCTTTTGTTTAAATCCGATGTTCCCGGTTAATTCACACATAAATATGCACAAAGCTGCAGAGGTTTCTTAATTTCCTGTGCAGCCCACACACCACTGCAAAGATCCCTGGGCTAAAAGCTATATTATGAACCTGAGAAACTGTAATCTGCAATAATATTTTTTTCACTTTCCAAATATCATCCAACAAAGGGCTTTCTCTCCATTTGGGGTGGAATTACCTGTGCAAATAGTTCAAATTATTTATGTTTCAATCTAAGATTTTTATGCATATGTGAAATGAGAATGAATGGACCTGCAGTTCATGAAGCTTTAAAAACTATCACAGTATGTGCGGATGTGAGTTTTGTTTTTTTTATTTTATTTTTTTATGTTGTATTTATGTGTACATTTTGTTACAGTTCTTCATGCCATAATCTATTATTTAAAAAAAACCCCACAAATATTAGTAACATTTGAAATTTAAAATATCAAGAATGTTTTAAGACATTACATACTCATCAATTACAGAAGTAAAAGTTTCATATTTCACAAAGTCATAATAATAATAAATAATTTAAATCAGTCTACAGTGATGAGAGAGTGAAAGGGGAGACTACAGAGAATCAGAAAGACGTGAGAAGAAAAAATGTGAGAGACGGAAAGAGAGAGAGAGAGGAAGAGTGTCAGTCTAAGCAGGAAGAAAAGGAGAGAGGGAGGGAGGGAGCACAGTCTGTTCTCTTTAAGGCAGGCCTGTATGCGACCGCACTCTTATTTGTTCGCTCAATTAGCCAGCGATCCATCATAGCGCAGGCACACCAGGCCGCCTGAAACCCAAGCCATGGAGCAGCCTGAATCAGCCAGGCCAGAACCATGCGAGGAACGTGCTGAGAGGAGAAAAGCAGATGGGGGGGTGGGGGGGTCGAGTAGAGTGTGTGTGTCTGTGTGTGTGTGTGTGTGTGTGTGTGTGTGTGTCGGGGGGGTGGGGGTTGGGGGGGGGGGGGGTCGAGTGGAGTGTGTGTGTGTGTGTCAGTGGGTGATGGTGGAGCAGGGGAAGGAGGGAAAAAAACACAGACCCAAAAGCCTGGAGTGAGAGAGGGCCACCTGATCCATGCAGTACCCACAGTAAGCTCACCTCGGCCCCCGAACAGAGTGCTCATTGTCTGGGCTGGATGCTGGGGAGGCTGGAGGCTGCTCTCTGTCGCCCTCCAGGACCTCCAGCCGCAGCAGCAGCAGCACACCTCTGTTACCTCAGAGGAGAGGAGGAGGAGGAGGAGGGGGAGAGCCTCCAGTAGTTGTCATTGTCGAGCAGCATGACATATGTCCACTCCCAGAGAGCAAACAAGGCACCACCAAACACACACATGAACACGCACACGCACACACACACACACATTCATACACACAAGCGCACACACACACACACACACACATACACACACACACACACACACACACACACACACACACACACACACACACACACACACACACACAGAGAGAGACACACACACAAACACATTCACAAAGAGGGAGAACAGGGGAAAGGAGTATGCAGACACACACTGCCACTGCACCCAAAGCAGCGCTGCCACTGGCCTTCATCTCCGGGCGCTCGCCGCATATGCCCCCCCCCCCCCTCCCTCCGCACTGTTCCGCTCATCAGGAGGGACACAGGGGCGGCGGCAGAATTCTGAGATGGAAATGCAGGATTGATGTGGGACATTCCATTTCCATGCCACAGAAAGGCCCTCTTTTTGCTCAGCCGCTGGACGCCCCGGCCAGCTCCACACTTCAAAGGTCGAGCCAGGACTTGGACTTCCTCGTGGGTTTCTCTCTCGCTCTCCCTCTCCTTTTTTTTGAACAAATATCGCCTTCATTAGTGAGGCTGGGAGGTGGTGGAGGTGGCAGTGGTGGAGCCCTGGATGGTGGAGGGGCTGCTTCCACACCTGTGTTTGCTCCTTCTGGGGTAATTAAGATTCAGATGCTATTTTGAGGCTATTTGAGGCACACAGGCCACATTTATAAGTGCCCCCAGGATGAAAAAGCAGAGCGGCCAGGAAAACATGCATGGAAAACCTGAATGCCCCCAGACCAGTTCAAGGTGTGTATTCATGAGACAAGGTACCACACCATGTGCGTAGGTGAGGGTGATAGCTGTTACTTCAATCCCAAATACTGCTTGAGCCTTGGACTATGTGTCTGTCTTCTCTCCTTCTTTTCTCATGCTCATTTGGACGTTGTTTTGACAGGAAAGCTGTGCTGTGAAAATCGCACACTCTCACCACAGAAATAAAAATAGATTTCCTCCACAATGGTCAAAAGTGAGCCAGGTATGTAGCCAGGCGCGAGTAATGAGGCCCACTTGGCCACACTGTGAACTGCAGACGGTGAGCACACTTGCACATCAGCCATCAGCTGGGTGCTGACTAAGAGAGAAACAGGGATAGAGAGAAGACAAAAAAACAGATGAGGGAGGGAGAGAGAGAGAGAAAGAGAGAGAGAGAGAAAGGGAGAGACAGAGACAGAGAGAGTGATAGAGAGAAAGAAAACAGAGTCAGAGGCCAGTCCTCTGTAAGAAGGGTGAGCACGGGTAGCAAAAGGTAGAGGAGGGTCACCCAGGGTACAAAGTGAACATAACGTCAAAACAAACGCAGGCTCTCTCTTCTGATGGCACAGCGCATATTGTCTGGAAGTCCTACAGCTCAGCGTGTGTCCCTTATAAAGAGGCCAAGAGCTGTGGACTGTATGCACCATAAAGCACCCCTCCTTTTGTCCATTTTCAGACCGACCCGCAGAGGGACGATGACTTCAATCACAGTGTGTGTTATTATTAAAAAAGTTATGAAAACAAAGGCCCCTCGCTGTTTCATTGTTGCTTGCAAATATATTTCTGTGTGTCAGCACACAGACTCAGTCGGTTTGCTGATGTATACAGTTTCATCTGTACCATATATGTGTATATAAAATCCATTTTGCTGTAGTGTTGAATAAATCGCCCTCTGGCAGAGCAGACAGTCAAACCTCAGACAGCACAAAAGTGGTTGGACCAAAACAATCTGACATTTCATTTAGCAGAAAAATCTATTTGAGAATCTAGATCTTCGCTCTCATACATAATGGATGTTAACCGTATCGCATGTAGATAACATTCCTCTTTTTGATTCTGGGCGGTCGACCATCTTGCCCTTGTTCACATTCAAAACAGCGGTGGCTGCTATTAACTGCCACTGACGGAATCCAAATGGGAGCCATCCTTACTTTAAAACCCAAACGCCAGGCCAAGCGGCCACTCGCAGCGTGGTTATTTATTGTCGGAGGGACGCAGGATTTGACAAATCACTGGGCTCAGTGAATTCTATCGTGGCAAAGTTCAGCAATTAGCCTCCCATGTACAGAGGGCCTACCCCTCCGCTGTGAGTGCGTGGGATTTACGAGGCCACTCCAGCAGACTGACTCCTTCAAAGCACCGGCCAGGGAGCACACGCATGATTCACTGGGATTTCACATATAGAGAGGAACACACACATGCATGCACACACACACACACACACACACACACACACACACACACACACACACACACGCAACACTTGAACACTTGGCTGTAAATCTGGGTCCGAGTGTGGGGGAGCTTTTTAACCCTTTAACACTGGAGAGGGACCTCTATGTTGAGTATTGACCACAATATTAGCCTCAATCCAACTCTGCATTCTTTATTTGACTAAGTAAATGCTTTGAATAAAAAATAAAATAAATAAATAAATGTCTGCTGTGAGAACAGAGAGTTGTGATAGACACCTGAATGGTACACATGCTGTGGTCACCATTTTGTAACCCATTCATGGTCAGCGTTAATCTTTTACCTTAACCTGCACCCTCTGTAAATATTTAGCTGCCATTCTCTTGGGTGCCGCTCTGCTACTGTCTGACTATAATAGCTTACGTGTGGCGGCTGAATGAGGCCAGTACGCATCTGTGTGTGAGCGTTACAGCCATTACAGTCATTTCCCCTCTGACATGATTGCTGTACAAATAAGCAAAGTGGCCGCCAAACACGCAGTAACAGCAACTATTTGATGCACACAGATCAAATAGACAAATTCCTTCTTGTGTTACTGTTAACAGCTTCACACTGCACTCTTTCTTAAGAGTATGCATACCTGAATATGTGTTCTAATATATGCTGCTAAAGTGTGTGCTACAAATTGTGGTGCATAGTTTGAAGCAGGATGCATGACATGTTCAGCGAGGGTGTACCATTTGTCAGCAGCAGATTGCAGCATTTCTTAGAGGGAGTCCAACTCCCCATTCCAGTGCACAGCACCTGGGTGGGTGTGCTGCTATGTGCTGAGGAGCACTGGGAGGAGTGATGACCTCCTATCTCTGCTCCCCTACTGATGAAGACCAGATGCCCACACACACACACACACACACACACACACACACACACACACACACACACACACACACACACACACTCTCTCTCTCTCTCTCTCCCCCCCCCCCCCTGCATTTTCTGTCAATTTTATATTGGTGGTCAATCTGTGCTAACATTCAACACATGAATTCAAAATCAGATTTTGAAAAAAAATGCTGTGACTTCTCACAGCTAATTATTTAATTCATTTCACCTGGAGACATGACCCAATGAAAATAGTGAGACGTCCTGGAGGATCATACAAAGCTTGAAAAGAATCATCCATGTATTGCAGCAACATAAAGTTTTTACTGATGTTTATTTTGTTATACTTTGTCAGAAATCAGTCTGAATGTCAGATTGGTGTGACGCTACACTTAGTGACGTATAGTGTCAACAGTAATGGACACCATCACCTTCCCTGGCTGTACCAGTTGCCTTGCTGACCAGCGCTCAGTGTGCTCCCTCTGGGGTGTCCATTCCTGCGTGCCCCTGAGACCCCGTCCTTAATGCCTGCAGAGAGACAGGCTTTATCAGGGGAGGAGCTGGTGACAACCTCCCTCCTGCTGGGGCGCCCCGTGGGAACCTGCTGGGAATGGAAGCTTAAGGCTGAACATGTGGAGGGCACTGTTGCCTCATCTCATCTCTGCTCAACTCAACACGGCCACACCATCTGAGGTGACACAAGAGCATTGGAGATAAGCCCCAGAGGGAATGGCGGGTTGGGGGGGTGGGGGTTGGTAGCCTACTACTGTATGTATCTGGTAAGATAGTGATACAGTAAAATAAAAAAAACATATATGGAAACAAAACATAAGACAATCTTTGTGTGTGTGTGTGTGTGTGTGTATGTGCGATGGAGAGATAGAGAGAAAGAAAAAGAGTAAGAAATATACTGTAGAGAGAGAGAATGAGAGGACAGAACAGGGGAGGAAGAGATACTGCTGTTGTGAAGGGAATTGTTTGAAAGGCCCTCTCTGATAATGGCTGACATTGTTCAAGTGCTCTTAAGTGGATGGGCAATACTTCTGTCAACATAAAAAATATATATTTGTCTAAAAATGGAGAATGTAAACAAAGGCCTGTGCAGTGGCTATATTTGGCTGTGACTAAAAATATATGTGTCCAAAATTATTTTATTTTATTTTTTTTCAGAAACTCTATATAATTTCTAGTTTCTAGTGCTGTAGTAATTCTTGATTATATGTCTTGTCATACTAAATGATTATCTCTTAACCGTAAATAAATCACTCACATGTGTATAGATGATCTTAACAGCAGACAACCACTGGTCTTCCTGAGCCATGATTGACCCCAGATCAGTTGTTCCTGGGCAGAGCTCTGGAACAGCCCTGTAGGAGGGAGTGGAGGAGTGGCAGCTGAGTTAGGAGAGGAGGAATGCCACAGACAGATGTGCAACACCCCCGTGACCCCCCGCTGCTTTCCAGTTGGAAGGAGCCAAATGGCTGGTGATAATGTCCCTTCATTCAACTACACACACACACACACACACACACACACACACACGCACACACACACACACACACCCTCCATGCCACCATCTCTCACCACAGGTCCTCTGCCCAGAGTGGCTCATCACTTATGTGAATGGGGATATTAAATAAATATGTCACATGGCATCCAGGGATGGTGGGGGGAGCACACACACAGCATGGGAGGAAGTGCAGGATGCATTAGCACAATCACCCCACTGAAGATCACCATCTCTACAAGGGTTGGTTCAGATTGAAATTAGAATTGTTGGACATGAATAAATGGGCTACTTAAAAGAGATGGTGAAAATCTAAAGGTGCCACCGGTCACTTACGTAAATATTTGATTTTGCTGTGTTTTTGACTCGTATCATTTTGAAATGAATGTTTTGCAAACTACATTTAACATTATTTTCACCAGTAATAGTGTTGATAAGCAAACAACAACAAAAAAAATCTGCTTGAAATGACCCATACAATAGTTAAATTGGTCAAACAAATCCTCCCCATTCAGAGCTATTTTATACCACTCAGAACCATGGCCTTTGAAATCCCTAATGTGTTGACCCAAGAGAATTCCCTGCAAGGTCGATGTGAAAGTTGGGGACTCGGATTACACAATAGGTGAGGTGCAGGCATCTGCTTTCATCCTCCCACTGGCAGGGGAGCTGCCCAAACTGCCCTGCGATTAGGGGCAGCTGCCGACAACACCCCCCCCCCCCACACACACACACACACCAGGCACCCAGTGAGTCCCGGAGCATCTGAGCTGCCTTTGAAGCACAGGACCTCAATCAGAAAAGCATCCCCAGGACTGTTAGCTGCATGTGTCAATCACCCAGCGAGAGATCCTGTGTGAGAGGAATGGGAAACTCTCTCTCTCTCTCTCTCTCTCTCTCTCTCTCTCTCTGTGTGTGTGTGTGTGTGTGTGTGTGTGTGTGTGTGTGTGTGTTAAAACTTTCTGAAATGAGAGTGTCAATTATTAATGTAATGAAAAACTGATTTTTAATGTATTTGCTTGTGACTTGTGACTAGTAATTAAGGGGATTTTCACATACGTACGTATTCTTGTGTGGCACCATATTTCTGTGAGCATGAAGATAAAAGAGTACAATCAAGTCAAGTCCAATAGTTATCATATGTCTATCGTTATCGTAAGTGCACTTATCAGGATCTTAGAGCGGAAAAAAAAAGATTGTTGGAGCCACTGGATAATTTCACACATACTGTATACATGTAAACTGCACCAATCAAAGGGTCGGTATTTCAGCAATCCCAAAAGCATTCAGTCTGATGTCACATCTATTTGTCCGAGTCCCAAATCTTCTTTTAGGTCAGGAGACTGGGGTCAAGGTCGTGGGACACCGTGTCTGCAGCTCCCCTTCAGCCTGCGTGTGGACTTATGAGGGCCGACGGCCGCCGTCATTTGGCTGTCAGGACAGACGTCAAGTGGATGAGGCTGAGAGTGCCGAGACGGCCTCGGCCTTGTGGATGATTGCGGCATAAATAGCTCCAACTGAAATTGGGCATTTTACACCTTGGCAGCTGCCCAAGGTACAATTTGTCCCAGTCTGGAGGGCAGCATGGCCGAAATAGCATGCCACATGAAATACCAATTTCCTGGGAACTCTCACAGCTCATTTCCAGAGGAGCCAAAAATTTGTGTGGAGGAAATAATAAAAAAAAAACCTGAGTAATTGTGGCATTCCTTGTTGCCAGACTATTATTCATTATCTCATCCAGAGTCATTGCAATTAATTGAAGAGTATGTCTGCAGATAAGCTAAGCTATTAGTAACAAATGTTTCATAGTCTGTTTAAATATTCAATATATTCCTAACAACTTGCCCCTTTAAGCCACACACTCTTTAGCATCCGCAGGCTATTCAACTCTGCACAAAATTTGGAATGCAGGAGTTAGCCAGTACACTGCCAAAAATATGACTTGATACATTTAGTCATTTGAGGAGTAGGTGTTTTAGCACGGCACTTAGAGCAATAGCCCCACACTCTGTGGCATCGTGGATTGCTCTGACTCCATCCAGTTGTAAAGGGGAGAGCGATGACGACCTCTCCTGCTCTTGGCGGAGGGTTCGCGCTCCAGTCTCTCGCTCGTTTGTAATGCCTCATATGACGCAGATAGAACACGGCCAGAAATCATGTGAGCAGGCAGTTCTAAGCCAGCGTGATTTATGAAGGCTGTGGAGTTCAGGTATGTCCTGCTTCATTTTAAAGTTCTTCGGTGAATTCTACTTTTATTAGCATCACAGCAAGACCTTACAGATCATACTGTGCTTTACCGCAATAAGAATAATGAATCCGAGTGCAATGAATAAACCACAGTTCAACAACACTTAATAGCAGGCAAATGCTCCCGATGGTTTGTGATTCTAGTAGTATAATTTGAAACAAGTAAACCAAAAACAAATAGATGAAGGTAATGCATTTTTTTTACGTTTGAAATTCACGTGTATTTTTCAAATGCTTACTCAACCATGACAGTGATGAATGTTTATTACTATGTAATAAACTCATCTTAATGAAGCATACCATAACATACTGAGATATGCCATTTCAGGCCAGTTGAAGTGTGCCATGTACCCATCACCATCTCCACTGATTGATATAAGTTTGGTTTTGTTCACCATGAGGTTATATGGTGTCTGTTCTGCATTGCCAACCCTCACTCTGAACCTTTCTTGCTTTCACAGAGTGTAAAGAAAATAATTGAATCAAAGGCTGTGTTTGGACTGCTGGGGAGCAGGGCTCGCTTGAAGTCCTGAGAAGGGATCACTGATAATGAAATGAAATCCCTGCCCGTCCATTACGAGCGCCTGGAACTAATCGATCGGAGTAGGGTGTCTGTGAGAGAGATGTTCCAACAGGCTGTTTTCACCTCCGCGGAGCCACTGAGCAGAGCTACTGTCTGCACCCTCTCCCTCACTTCATGCCACTGCTTCCAGACAAACACCTCCAGCATGCTGCAGTTTTATGAGTAGATAATGGGGTCAGATGCTTAGAATCAGATGTTGGCAGGACACTGTGTGTATTCTGACATTGCTGTCTCGTACACGGCACTTTTCAAAAAGTCTTTCTTTCTTTCTTTCTTTCTTTCTTTCATTCTTTCTTCCTGTCTTTCTTTCACTGCATTTCACCAGAATGTTATGTCAAGAGATGGTTTTTAATTATTTTTCTTTTAGCGCTTAGATGTTATATGGTATTTGTCTTGGGCTGGCTCTGTGGCTGCGTTGAGCAGAATGTGGCTTTGATGACGGGCAAAAATGACATGTCATAACAAGTCTTGAGCTAATGTGGGAAATGACCCAGTATTGGCTCTCGGCTCGGTCACAGATACACTGACCATGGAACACTCTTATTATATTTGCAAACCAGATGAGGATGGGGGGTCTACATATTAAATCCTGAGGTTTTAAGGTTGAAAAAAAAAAGCCTGTGCTGTTGTCTTTGTGTGTATTATTGTATTTTTCTCTCTCTTTATCTCTCGTAGCCATTCTTGTTCCCCATACTTGTGCACTCGTAATCTTTCTCCATCTCTGCATTATGCTGTTAATCCTGTATTTTTATAGCACAGACTGTCTCTCTGTAGACCCTGTGTGCCCCTCTCTCTCCCTATATATTATGCACATATCTTTATCAGTGTCTTTAAGGCTTCTGCCTTCTCTCTCTCTTCATATATCACCTTGACATCGTCTCATATCAGTCCCATGGTTTTGTCTCTTCTCTAGCCACCCTCCCTTTTCAATTTTCACTCTCTCTTTCTCGCCTTTAAAACATTTTTTTGTTGTTGTTCAGTTAATGTGTCTTCTTGAAGACTTCTCTCTTCTCTTCTCTTCTCTGATTTTCCCTCCCTCTTTTCCATATATCTCTTTTATATTTCTTGATATCGGTGTCTTGGTTAAGTCCCGTCTCTCTGAACTCAATCCCTTGTCTGGACCTTTGCTTGAGCCCCCAGCTGCTGGGGCGCTCTCACACTAACCCTCTTGTTTATATCGGGATGCAATTAAGTCCAGGCCAAGTAGGGGAGTCCCAGAGAGAGAGGCAAGAGTGCAAGCCAACGAGTCAGGTTTCAGCCCCTCCTCAAACTCTTCTCTCTCTCCTTCTCTCTCTCTCTCTCTCTCTCTCTCTCTCTCCTTCTCTCTGTTTCTCTCACTCTTTCTCTGGCTCTGTACCATTGGCCACTTTAACATTTATACATTAGTATGGTCAAAGTTGTTTGGAATTTTCACAATATTTACTCATGTTTATATTGTACCACATGTGTTCGACAATATGGCTGTCTTATGAAAGCAAAATAGGTGTTAATTTACCAAAAAATTACATGATTGCATGAATACTTTTCAACTAATACAATGGATCTGCAGACACATGCACACACAGTCAAAAGTGCACAAACACAATCTCAGTCTTCACTGCTGGCACTGAAATCATTCAAAAACATCATGGCGAAACAAAAATGGGCAAAACCTGCTCATGACATCACTGGCTGTGCTGGAATGCAGTAATAAAGGGCTCTTTTAGCAGGACGAGAGGGTCACTGTCCTCCCTGAAGGGTGCCCATGCAGTGCCAGAGAAAAGAGAGGACCCGCCTGTGATTCCATCCAGACCCCAGAGGGTAATTCAGCCCAGGCAAACACCTCGGCCTGGAACAAAGCTGCTTCTGGGGACAAACCCGCTGAATAGTTGGGGGAAAGTTCTGCAAGGTGGTCACTGATGTTCTCCACTGCAAGGAACCAACAGACTTTTTCATGACTGCAGGCATGGACTGCTTTTCAAATTTTAGGACTTCTCAAATTTAATAGAGTTAAAATTACATCAACTGTATACCAAAATCTGGATTAAATTACTGTAAATCAGGCTACAGAATGCAAGAAAGACTAAACTGAGTAATTATATGAAGGAAAGGAAGGAAGCATAGTCATGTTTTCACAAAAACCTCTACATGCTGAACTGTGTGTTGCAAACCAGAGAAAATCCTCCAATACTTATGCTATATTCCTATCCAGTAACTTAGTGCAGTGAAAAATCTAAAACTTCAATCTAATAAAAAAAAAGAATCAATTATAATTTCCACCATGCATTTTTGCAATACGTGCATTTCAATTTCCTTTCGTTAGACTGGGAGTCTTGGCTTGAAGTTGCCGCTGAGGCTGTTATGATTTTCCTCCCCGTCTGGATGTGTGAGAGTGCTGCAGTCAGCAGCACGGCAAGAGGGGAGAGAGGGGAGGGAGAGGCTTAGGTAACGGAGCCTCTGACCACCACTGGACTCCTGCACCGAGCCAGAGCCGAGTTCACGTCTCCACATGTGTGGTCCTCCAGCCCAGGGGACCTATCCCACAATCCCAGACACACGTGTGCAGGCAGAAGCAGTAGTGTGACGCAGAGCAGATAAACAGGGGGGCTGCTCACAGGCCACTGGGCATGCTCCCGGCCAGCAACCACACACTCGCTTAATTGCCGGGCAGGAATAATGCAGTCACTCAGTGTGCGTGTTCCTCTTTGCGAAGATACCAGCAAACCAGCTGCTCAGTTTGGCAATTGCTTTCAGCGGTGCAAATGTTGGTGTGTGTGTGTACGTGTGTGCGTGTGTTTTTTTCCCAGCGCAGTTGCAAATCACTTCTTAATTATGCACTAAGACAAATTTTAAACACTGAAATCAAAGTACTCTTCCAATGTTTTGTATTTCCAAAACTGTTGAAATACTGCTAATTAAAATTAAAGTATTATTTTGCGTAATCCAGCCAAATAAAGTACTTCTCTGCACTACTTCCTGATGTAATCCACTCAGCTGTGCTATTGTTTTGAAAGCCAAATTTTACATTTCAAATTGAAAATGGCTCTATGCTATACTAGCTCTAAATGAGACCAGTAAATATTAATGTGATGTTATTTTTTAAGATAAATTATTCAGAAATATTAAAATATCCTGAGAGAGGACAGATTGGAAACTCATAGCCCTGACCAGATTATGACTGGAAAGATCACATTTTGATAACGCTAGATCCATAAAAACACTACTGAAAACAAAATTGCATGAGCACAACAACTTGTGGATAAATCACAATAACAATGGAAAAATCAAGTCTGAGTTTCTCTGAAAGCTAAGAGAAGTGACAGAGAAACCATGTGTGTGTGTGTGTGTATGAGAGAGGAAGAGAGAGAGTAAGAGTGAGTGAGAGAGAGAGAGCGAGAGAGGAGAAAGAAAGACGTGCGACGTGATGACGGACAGAGGGATAAACACACTGCCTGGCCCTGACCTCCAAATGCCGGTGCAAAGGGTGGAGGGACAGGGAGGTTGTGGGGGGGGGGGGGGGGTAGGTTAGTAAGGCAAACCCAACCACACTCCACCCCCAGCTCTGTCGCATCCCCACCAGATAATATACACCCAGCCCCTTTCAACACCAGGTGTGACAGCCATCAGGGGTGGCCTATCCGCAGGAGGCCAGGGGGCAGGGGATGGGGTGAGGGGGCAAATTAGGAACATGTCAGTAATAATTTAGTACATGTTTATTTTTCTTCTCCCGCCCATATCTCGGCCGCTATTTACACACGCCTTGTCGATAATACTGAATTAAGAACGTCTTGGGAAGTCTGGCGAGTTGAGGATTGACAACAGGTCTTTTCCATGGGAACGGAGTGTGTGGGTGAACTGTATGGAGGTGAACTTAGACAGAAATATTTCAGCTTGTCATCAACAATGAAATACTGTTTTTCACTGAGAACAACAGAAAACAAAATAAATAGAGGCTCTTGATATATATACAGCTACCTACATTACATCTATTTACTTCTAAATTCTTATAGTATATAAGTAACATGTTCTTCGATTGAGTTATGTACGTAATATATTATAATAATATTTATATATCTGCATGTACAAGGACAATCATAGGAA